>NC_052160.1:37675950-37912289 GCF_902713615.1 Scyliorhinus canicula | reverse complement strand
TGGGGCTGTGTCTATATGGGGGGTCAGTATTCAGTATGGGGGCTGTGTCTATATGGGGTTGGAGTCAGTATGGAAGCTGTGTCTATATGGGGGGTCAGTATTCAGTATGGAGACTGTGTCTATATGGGGTGGTCAGTATTCAGTATGGGGACTGTCTATATGGGGGGGTCAGTCAGTTCAGTTTGGGGGCTGTGTCTATATGGGGGGGTCAGTATTCAGTATGGGGGCTGTGTCTCTATGGGGGGGTCAGTATGGGAGCTGTGTCTATATGGGGTGGGGGTCAGTATGGGGGCTGTGTCTATAAGGAGGGGGGTCCAGTATTCAGTATGGGGGCTGTGTCTATATGGAGGGGTCAGTAAGTGGCTGTGTCTATATGGGGGGGTCAGTATGGGAGTAGTGTCTATTTGGGGGGTCAGTATTCAGTATGGGGAGTGTGTCTATCTGGGATGGGGTCAGTATGGGGGCTGTGTCTATATGGAGGGTCAGTATTCAGTATGGGGGCTGTGTCTATATGGGGGTTCAGTGTTCAGTACGGGGACTGTGTCTATATGGGGCGGTGTCAGTATTCAGTATCGGGGCTGTGTCTATATGGAGGGGTTCAGTATTCAGTACGGGGGCTGTGTCAATATGGGCGCCGGTCAGTATTCAGTATGGGGGCTGTGTCTATATGGAGGGGTCAGTATGTGGCTGTGTCTCTATGGGGGGGTCAGTATGGGAGCTGTGTCTATATGGGGTGGGGGTCAGTATGGGGGCTGTGTCTATAAGGAGGGGGGGGTCAGTATTCAGTATGGGGGCTGTGTCTATATGGAGGGGTCAGTATGTGGCTGTGTCTATATGGGGGGGTCAGTATGGGAGTAGTGTCTATTTGGCGGGTCAGTATTCAGTATGGGGACTGTGTCTATCTGGGATGGGAGTCAGTATGGGGGCTGTGTCTATATGGAGGGTCAGTATTCAGTATGGGGGCTGTGTCTATATGGGGGTTCAGTATTCAGTATGGGGGCTGTGTCTATATGGGGCGGTGTCAGTATTCAGTATCGGGGCTGTGTCTATATGGAGGGGTTCAGTATTCAGTACGGGGGCTGTGTCAATATGGGCGCCGGTCAGTATTCAGTATGGGGGCTGTGTCTGTATGGGGGGGGTCAGTATTCAGTTTTTGGCTGTGTCTATAAGGAGGGGTCGGTATTCAGTATGGGGGCTGTGTCTATATGGAGGGGTCAGTATTCAGTATGGGGGCTGTGTCTATACGGTGGGGTCAGTATTCAGTATGGGGGCTGTGTCTATATGGGGGGGGTCAGTATTCAGTATGGGGGCTGTGTCTATATGGGGGGTCAGTAATCAGTATGGGGGCTGTGTCTATATGGGGTGTCAGTAATCAGTATGGGGGCTGTGTCTATATGGGGGGATCAGTATTCAGTATGAGGGCTGTGTCTATATGGGGGGTCAGTAATCAGTATGAGGGCTGTGTCTATATTGTGGGTCAGTATTCAGTATGGGGGCTGTGTCTGTATGGGGGGTCAGAATTCAGTATGGGGGCTGTGTCTATATGGGGGGTCAGAATTCAGTATGGGGGCTGTGTCTATATGGGGGGTCAGAATTCAGTATGGGGGCTGTGTCTATATGGGGGGTCAGAATTCAGTATGGGGGCTGTGTCGATATGGGGGGTCAGTATTCAGTATGAGGGCTGTGTCTATATGGGGTGGGGGTCAGTATTCAGTATGGTGGCTGTGTCTATATGGGGGGGTCAGTATTCAGTATGGGGGCTGTGTCTATATGGAGGGGGTCAGTATGCAGTTTGGTGGCTGTGTCTATATGGGGGGTCAGTATTCAGTATGGGGGCTGTGTCTATATGGAGGGGGTCAGTATTCAGTATGGAGGCTGTGTCTATATGGGGGGGTCAGTATTCAGTATGGGGGCTGTGTCTATATGGAGGGGGTCAGTATTCAGTATGGGGGCTGTGTCTATCCGGTGGGGTCAGTATGGGGGCTGTGTCTAAATGGGGGCGTGGTCAGTATTCAGTATGAGGGTTGTATGGAGGGGTCTGTATGGGGGGTCAGTATTCAGTATGTTGGCTGTGTCTATATGGGGGTGTCGGTATTCAGTATGAGGGCTGTGTCTATATGGGGGTGTCAGTATTCAGTATGGGGGCAGTGTCTATACGGTGGTGTCAGTATGGGGGCTGTGTCTGTATGGGGGGGTCAGTATTCAGTATGGGGGCTGTGTCTATATGGGGGGGGTCAGTATTCAGTATGGGGGCTGTGTCTATATGGGGGGGTCAGTATTCAGTATGGGGGCAGTTTCTATACGGTGGTGTCAGTATGGGGGCTGTGTCTGTATGGGGGGGGTCAGTATTCAGTATGGGGGCTGTGTCTATATGGAGGGGGGTCAGTATTCAGTACGGGGGCTGTGTCTATATGGGGGGTCAGTATTCAGTATGGGGGCTGTGTCTATATGGAGGGGTCAGTATGGGGCTGTGTCTATATGGGGGGGGGGTCAGTATTCAGTATGGAGGCTGTGTCTATATGGGAGGGTCAGTATTCAGTATGGGGGCTGTATCTATATGGGGGGGTCAGTATTCAGTTTGGGGGCTGTGTCTATATGGAGGGGTCAGTATGGGGCTGTGTCTGTACGGGGGCGTCAGTATTCACTATGGGGGCTGTGTCTATATGGTGGCGGTCAGTATTCAGTATGGGGGCTGTATCTATATGGGGGGGTCAGTATAGGAGCTGTGTCTATATGGGGGGGTCAGTATTCAGTACGGGGACTGTGTCTATATGGTGGGGGTCAGTATTCAGTATGGGGGCTGTGTCTATATGGGGGGTCAGAATTCAGTATGGGGGCTGTGTCGATATGGGGGGTCAGAATTCAGTATGGGGGCTGTGTCGATATGGGGGTCAGTATTCAGTATGGGGGCTGTGTCGATATGGGGGGGTCAGTATGGGGCTGTGTCTATATGGGGTGGGGGTCAGTATTCAGTATGGGGGCTGTGTCGATATGGGGGGGTCAGTATGCAGTATGGTGGCTGTGTCTATATGGAGGGGGTCAGTATTCAGTATGGGGGTTGTGTCTATCCGGTGGGGTCAGTATGGGGGCTGTGTCTAAATGGGGGCGTGGTCAGTATTCAGTATGAGGGTTGTATGGGGGGGTCTGTATGGGGGGTCAGTATTCAGTATGTTGGCTGTGTCTATATGGGGGTGTCAGTATTCAGTATGAGGGCTGTGTCTATATGGGGGGTCAGTATTCAGTATGGGGGCTGTGTCTATATGGAGGGGTCAGTATGGGGCTGTGTCTATATGGTGGGGGTCAGTATTCAGTATGAGGGCTGTGTCTATATGGTGGGGGTCAGTATTCAGTATGAGGGCTGTGTCTATATGGGGGGTCAGTATTCAGTATGGGGGCTGTGTCTATATGGAGGGGTCAGTATGGGGCTGTGTCTATATGGTGGGGGTCAGTATTCAGTATGGGGGCTGTGTCTATATGGGGGGTCAGAATTCAGTATGGGGGCTGTGTCGATATGGGGGGTCAGAATTCAGTATGGGGGCTGTGTCGATATGGGGGGTCAGTATTCAGTATGGGGGCTGTGTCGATATGGGGGGGTCAGTATGGGGCTGTGTCTATATGGGGTGGGGGTCAGTATTCAGTATGGGGGCTGTGTCGATATGGGGGGGTCAGTATGCAGTATGGTGGCTGTGTATATATGGAGGGGGTCAGTATTCAGTATGGGGGCTGTGTCTATATGGAGGGGGTCAGTATTCAGTATGGGGGCTGTGTCTATCCGGTGGGGTCAGTATGGGGGCTGTGTCTAAATGGGGGCGTGGTCAGTATTCAGTATGAGGGTTGTATGGGGGGGTCTGTATGGGGGGTCAGTATTCAGTATGTTGGCTGTGTCTATATGGGGGTGTCAGTATTCAGTATGGGGACTGTGTCTATATGGGGGGGTCAGTATTCAGTATGGGGGCTGTGTCTATATGGGGGGGGTCAGTATTCAGTATGGGGGCAGTGTCTATACGGTGGTGTCAGTATGGGGGCTGTGTCTGTATGGGGGGGTCAGTATTCAGTATGGGGGCTGTGTCTATATGGGGGGGTCAGTATTCAGTATGGGGGCAGTTTCTATACGGTGGTGTCAGTATGGGGGCTGTGTCTGTATGGGGGGGGTCAGTATTCAGTATGGGGGCTGTGTCTATATGGAGGGGGGTCAGTATTCAGTATGGGGGCTGTGTCTATATGGGGGGTCAGTATTCAGTATGGGGGCTGTGTCTATATGGAGGGGTCAGTCTGGGGCTGTGTCTATATGGGGGGGGGGTCAGTATTCAGTATGGGGGCTGTATCTATATGGGGGGGTCAGTATTCAGTTTGGGGGCTGTGTCTATATGGAGGGGTCAGTATGGGGCTGTGTCTGTACGGGGGCGTCAGTATTCACTATGGGGGCTGTGTCTATATGGTGGCGGTCAGTATTCAGTATGGGGGCTGTATCTATATGGGGGGGTCAGTATAGGAGCTGTGTCTATATGGGGGGGTCAGTATTCAGTACGGGGAATGTGTCTATATGGTGGGGGTCAGTATTCAGTATGGGGGCTGTGTCTATATGGGGGGGTCAATATTCAGTGCGGGGACTGTGTCTATATGGTGGGGGTCAGTATTCACTTTGGGGGCTGTGTCTATATGGAGGGGTCAGTATGGGGCTGTGTCTATATGGGGGGGGGGGGGTCAGTATGGGAGCTGTGTCGATTTGGGGGGGTCAGTATTCAGTATGGGGACTGTGTCTACATGGAGTGGGGGTCAGTATTCAGTATGGAGGCTGTGTATATATGGGGGTGTGAGTATTCAGTATGGGGCTGTGTCTATATGGGGTGGGGGTCAGTATGGGGGCTGTGTCTATATGGGGGGGGGTCAGTATTCAGTATGGGGGTGTGTCTATATGGGGGTGTTAGTATTCAGATGGAGACTGTGTCTATATGGGGTGGGGGTCTGTATGGGGGCTGTGTCTATATGGGGTGGGGGTCAGTATTCAGTATGGGGGCTTTTTCTGTATGGGGGGTCAGTATTCAGTATGGGGTCTGTGTCTATATGTGGGGGTCAGTATTCAGTATGGGGGCTGTGACTATATGGGGGGTTAGTATTCAGTATGGGGGCTCTGTCTATAAGGGGGAGAGTCAGTATTCAGTATGGGTCTGTGTCTATATGGAGGGGTCAGTATTCAGTATGGAGACTGTGTGTATATGGGGTGGTCAGTATTCAGTATGGGGACTGTGACTATATGGGGGGGGGGTCAGTATGGGGTCTGTGTCTATATGGGGGGGGATCAGTATTCAGTATGAGGGCTGTGTCTATTTGGGGGGGTCAGTATTCAGTATGGGGGCTGTGTCTATATGGAGGGGGGTCAGTATTCAGTATGGGTCTGTGTCTGTATGGGGGGGTCAGTATTCAGTATGAGGGCTGTGTCTGTATGGAGGGGGGTCAGTATTCAGTATGGAGGTTGTGTCTATATGGGCGGGGAGAGTCAGTATTCAGTATGGGGACTGTGTCTAAATGGGGTGGTCAGTATTCAGTATGGGGACTGTGACTATATGGGGGGGTCAGTATTCAGTATGGGGGCTGTGTCTATATGGGGGGGGATCAGTATTCAGTATGAGGGCTGTGTCTATTTGGGGGGGGTCAGTATTCAGTATGGGGGCTGTGTCTATTTTGGGGGGGTCAGTATTCAGTATGGGGGCTGTGTCTATTTGGAGGGGGGTCAGTATTCAGTATGGGTCTGTGTCTGTATGGGGGGGTCAGTATTCAGTATAAGGGCTGTGTCTATCTGGGGGGGGGTCAGTATTCAGTATGAGGGCTGTGTCTATATGGGGGGGGTCAGTATTCAGTATGGGGACTGTGTCTATATGGGGGAGTCAGTATTCAGTATGGGGACTGTGTCTATATGGTGTTCGGGTCGGTATTCAGTATGGAGGCTGTGTCTATATGGGGGGCCAGTATTCAGTATGGGGGATGTGTCTTTCTGGGGGGGTCAGTATTCAGTATGACGGCTGTGTCTATACAGAGGGGGGTCAGTATTCAGTTTGGGGGCTGTGTCTATATGGGGGGTCAGTATTCAGTATGAGGGCTGTGTCTATATGGGGGGGGGTCAGTATTCAGTATGGGGGCTGTTAATATATGGGGGGGTCAGTATCCAGTCTTGGGGCTGTGTCTATATGTGGGGTCAGTATTCAGTATGGGGGCTGTGTCTATATGTGGGGTCAGTATTCAGTATGAGGGCTGTGTCTATCTGGGGGGTCAGTATTCAGTATGGGGGCTGTGTCTATATGAGGGGGGGTTCAGTAATCAGTATGGGGGCTGTGTCTATATGTGGGGTCAGTATTCAGTATGAGGGCTGTGTCTATATGGGGGGGTCAGTATTCAGTATGGGGGCTGTGTCTATATGGGGGGGGGTCAGTATTCAGTATGGGGGCTGTGAATATATTTGAGGGTCAGTATTCAGAAAGTGGCGGTGCTGTTTTGATGGTCTATCAGGCTGCTGTGTGTTGCTGTCACCTCTTCCTGCTTCGGCATGTTGAAAATACCTATTTTCTCTGTGCAACAGGTCTGATGAAGAAGACGATGGTGATTTCTTTGATAAACTGACTGCTATTCAACGAAAGCAGGAGAGTCTGCTGTGTCTGGACTACACACAGGTACATTGCTGTCACTGCTCCTCACTCAGCCCAGGGTACCCTGGCTGAATTCATTGACTTAACTCCCAGTGCCTGTACTACTGGTTTTTCCAGAGTGACTGCCCGGTGATCACAGTGCTGCCTGGGGGCGGGGGGGGATTGGGATTTTTGTCTATGTCTGCTGGGGTCGGTCATATTGCGGACCTCAGTGGGTAAGACCAGTGACTCAGAGCCTCTGGTCAGTGTGAATGGTCAGTGAATGTGATCCATGACCATGGTCAGCGTCTGAGATCAATGCCCATAGTCGGTGTCTGTGGTCAGTACCCATAGTCAGTGCGTGTTGTCAGTGCCCATGGTCAATGCTAGTGTTAGTGCCCATGTTTAGTGTCCGTGGTCAGTGTCCATGGGTCAATCCGTGATCAGAGCACATGCTCACTGCCCATACTCAGTGACAGTGGTTAATGTCCATGGACAGTGGCTGTGGTCAGTGCCAATATTCAGTGTGAATGGCCAGTGCCTATGGTACGTTGCTGTGGTCAATGCTCCTAGTAAATGCCTGAGATCAGTGCCCATGGTAAGTTGCTGTGGGCAGTGCCCATGGTCAATGTCTATAATCAATATCTTTGAATGGTACCTGTGGTCAATGGCTTCGAATGGGGCCCGCGGTCAGTGCCCGTGGTCAGTGCCCAGACCAGTTTTCTGCCAGTGTTTTTGAATTCCATGTGAAATGTAACTTTTTTAAGTTTTCCCTCTTTTCCACAGCCTCTGGGAGATGCCAGTGACATCTCTCCTCAAAGGACCGGACACCGAGATGGGCTGAAGATGTCATATGGCGAGGTAACATTTACCTTCACCTTCACCTACAGCATGGACTATCCCATGTGGGGAAAGAGAGACATTGAGATCTGGGAAAGGGTGGGGTTGGTTACTGGGGCTGGGGAGCGGTTGGTGGGTGATGTGGGTGGTTGCTGATTGGAGGTGGGTGACGTGGTGGGTGCTGTTGGTGAAAGGGGAGGGGGTTTGGGAAGGTGGTTGTTGGGTGGGACGGGTGGTGGGTGTGGCTGGAGGTGGGGGGTGATTGGAGATGGGGGTGAGGTGGTGGGTATGAGCGTGGTTGGGGGCTGGTTGGTGAGTGGGGGTGTGGCGGTTGGTTGGTCATATGGGGTGATAGGTTATTGGAGGTGGCGGTGGAGGGCTGATTGGTGAATGGGGTGGGGAGATGGTTGCTGAATTGGGGTAGGGGCTGGTTGGTGAATGGGGTGGGGGATTGGTTGGTGAATGGGGGTAGGGGCTGGTTGGTGAATGGGGTGGGGAGATGGTTGGTGAATGGGGGTAGGGGCTGGTTGGTGAATGGGGTGGGGAGATGGTTGGTGAATGGGGGTAGGGGCTAGTTGGTGAATGGGGTGGGGAGATGGTTGGTGAATGGGGGTAGGGGCTGGTTGGTGAATGGGGTGGGGAGATGGTTGGTGAATGGGGGTAGGGACTGGTTGGTGAATGGGGTGGGGAGATGGTTGGTGAATGGGGGTAGGGGCTAGTTGGTGAATGGGGTGGGGAGATGGTTGGTGAATGGGAGTAGGGGCTGGTTGGTGAATGGGGTGGGGAGATGGTTGGTGAATGGGGGTAGGGGCTGGTTGGTGAATGGGGTGGGGAGATGGTTGGTGAATGGGGGTAGGGGCTAGTTGGTGAATGGGGTGGGGAGATGGTTGGTGAATGGGTGTAGGGGCTGGTTGGTGAATGGGGTGGGGAGATGGTTGGTGAATGGGGGTAGGGGCTGGTTGGTGAATGGGGTGGGGAGATGGTTGGTGAATGGGAGTAGGGGCTAGTTGGTGAATGGGGTGGGGAGATGGTTGGTGAATGGGTGTAGGGGCTGGTTGGTGAATGGGGTGGGGGATTGGTTGGAGAATTAGGAAGGGGGGCTGGTTGGTGGTGGTGGGTAAGGTTTATGGAAAAATGGGGAAGGGAGAGTGTGGTTGACGATGGGACTGCAAACAGTTCAGTACTCTTTCAGCCATTATGCTGTACCTGTCCCTGTAGTTGCTGTTGCTGTATGAGGATGTGCTGTACACCCTGATCCACCGAACTGGTGTCCCCTCCGCGACACACGTCACAGACCAGGATGAGATGCTTCGCTATTTGCAGAAGGTAATTCCAGAATTACAGTACCCCCACACTGTAACCCTAGCAATATATGCAGTGCCACTTTGCAATCTCATCAGTACAGACAATGTCAGACTGTAACTCGAGTGACAGGCGGTCTCACACTGCAACTCCGAGGGTGCAGGATGTCCTACACTGTAACTGTCACCACACAGAGAGTGCCACACCGAAACCTCAGGGGCACAGGCAGTCCCACACTGAAATCTCAGGGATACGGGCAGTCCCACACTGAAATCTCAGGGATACGGGCAGTCCCACACTGAAATCTCAGGGATACGGGCAGTCCCACACTGTAACCTCAGGGGTACAGGCAGTCCCACACTATAACCCCTGGCAGTTGTAGGTAAGCATCAACAACATGTACAGTATAATTGTCTTGGGGAAAGGGGTGGAGGCAGAGAGGCTGAAATATACAAAAGGATACAGACAGAAAGAGAGAGAGGGAGGCCTGGTTTAGAGATAATGTGACGGATTTCAACTTTCCCACTCGGGAATTAAAACTAGCACGGGGGAATCAACCTCGTTACTGAAACTGCTTGAGTTTGATTTTATTGAAGTGGTGTCTGTAATGGGGCTGGCCCAGAACTGTAGGTTCACATCTGGATGGCTAGTGGGAAATGTGCACCAGAGTAAGATGTGTATCTATCCTTGTAATGCAAGCATCCTATTCCATAGATTCCTGCCCATCCACCATCCTCTTGGAAGAACTTCCTCCCTGGATAGGATGGATTGACTCTTTGGGAATATTATTCCTTGGAGCAGAGAGTGGCCTGGCATTGGTCAAAGTTCTTGCTCCTGCCAGGAATTGCTATGGTCATCAATGTCAATGTCAATAGGATCTTACTCAGCAGTGATATCCCCTTTAGCTGAATATGCTCACTGCCTAGGTTTACACCTGAAGACTGGCTGTCTGGGACAGTGAATCAGTACCTGGTGCTCAGTGTACAGTGATGTATTTAGAGTGTGAGAGGATAATGTGACTTTAAATGTTGCAGGTTTTCAAACTGGATGAAGGTGATTATGAGACTGTGATGCACAGAGTGAAAGAAGCAAAGGTAAGGCTATCAGCAGGTGTTAGAGCTCAGCACCGGGGGATTGCTGACACCGTAAACCTGTTACTCTGATACAGTAAACAAATCCCCAATAAACCCAGTCCCAATATTCCCAGTAAACCTGTGCGCTGATCAGTTTTTTTTAATAAACATTTTAATGAGGTATTTATGGTTGTATAACAACGACAGAAGAAACAATGTACATACAAATATAAACATAGTGCAAAAGCCGTCTTCCTCTCTCACAGGTCCCACTTTTACTAACACACTACTCTAAACTAAACTAAGCCCCAACCCCCCCACCCCACCTCTTCTGCTGATGGTTAATTTTCCCCAAAGAAGTCGACGAACGGTTGCCACCTACGGGTGAACCCTAACAGTGACCCTCTCAAGGTGAACTTGATTTTCTCCAAACAGAGAAAGCTAGCCATGTCCGATAGCCAGGTCTCCGACTTTGGGGGCTTTGAGTCCCTCCAAGCTAATAGTATCCGTCTCCGGGCTACCAGGGAAGCAAAGGCCAGAACGTCTTCCTCTTTCTCCTCCTGGATTCCCGGGTCTTCCGACACTCTGAAAATCGCCACCTCTGGACTCGGTGCCACCCTTGTTTTTAACACCTTGGACATGACATCTGCAAACCCCTGCCAGAATCCCCTAAGCTTTGGATATGCCTAGAACATATGGACATGGTTCGCTGGCCCTCCCGCACACCTTGCACACCTGTCTTCTACCCCAAAGAATCTGCTCATCCGGGTCACTGTCATGTGGGCCCGGTGAACGACCTTAAACTGTATCAGGCTGAGCCTGGCACATGTTGCGGACGCGTTGACTTTACTCAACGCATCCGCCCAGAGACCATCCTCTATCTCTCCTCCTAACTCCTCTTCCCATTTGTGTTTCAGCTCCTCAGTCTGTGTTTCCTCTGACCCCATGAGTTCCTTGTAAATGTCAGAGACCCTCCCTACTCCCATCCACATTCTGGAAACTACCCTGTCCTCTATCCCCCTTGGTGGTAGGAGCGGGAAGGTTGAGACCTGCCTGCGTAGGAAGTCCCGCGCCTGCAGGTACCTAAACTCATTCCCTCCTGTCAATTCAAATTTCTCCTTCAACTCCCTCAGGCTGGAAAAGTTCCCCTCTATAAACATATCCCCATCCTCTCAATCTCTGCTCTCTGCCATGCCCCTTGAGGCTCTCAATGCAATTGCCAGCGGCTCTATGGCTAGCACGGATAACAGTGGGAGTGTCTTGTCCCCCGGTGCAGTCTAAAATAGTCCAATGTTGATCTGTTTGTCCGTACGCTCACCACATACAACAACCTGACCCAGTCAATAAAGCCCCGCCCAAATCCGAACCGTCCCAGTACCTCCCACAGATATTCCCATTCCACCCAATGAAATACCTTCTCTGCGACCATTGTGACCACTACCTCCACGTCCCAACCTTTTGGGGGCATCATGATCACATTAAGCAACCTTCTTATGTTGGCTGACAACTGCCTACCCTTAACGAATCCCGTCTGGTCCTCCCCAATCACGTCCGGAACGCAGTCAAGAATTTGGTCACCAGTTTGGTGTCTACATTTAGTGGGAAGATCGGTCTGTAGGACCCACATAGCTCCGGGTCCTTATCCCGCTTCAGGATCAATGAGATAGTGGCCTGTGACATCGTCAGGGGAAGCCCCCCCTCTCTCCCTTGCCTCATTAAATGGCCTCATCAGCAGTGAATCCAGTATCCCAGAGAACTTTTTATAAAACTCCACTAGGTCACCCGTCCGACCCCGGGGCTTTACCTGACTGCATGGCCTTCAGCCCATCTGCTATTTCCTCCTACCCGATCGGGGCCCCCAGCCCTTCTATCAGGGGGCCCGTATCGTCCACCTGGGGGATCCGACTCATACAACCTGCTGTAAAACTCCTTGAACACCTTATTAAACCCTGCTGAATCTCCGACCAGGTTCCCATCCCCGTCCCTTACTTTCCCAATCCCTGGCTGCCTCCCGCTTTCTGAGCTGCTGCGCAAGCATTCTGCTGGCCTTCTCTCCATATTCATAAATCGCCCCCTTACCTTCCTCAGCTGCTCCACCCCCTTCCCTGTAGTTAAGAAGCCAAACTCCGCCTGTAGCCTCCGTCGTTCCCTTAAAAACCCTGCCTCTGGGGCCTCCGCATAACTCCTGTCGACCTGTAGTATTTCCCTTATCAATAGGTCCGTTTCTGCTTTGTCTGCCTTCTCCCTGTGGGCCCGTATCAAAATCAGCTCCCCTTTAACCACCGCCTTCAGGGCCTCCCAGACCATTCCAGCCGAGACTTCCCCCATGTCATTAACTTCCAGGTATTTCTGGATACATTTCCTCAGCCGCCCACACACCTCCCCGTCCGCTGAAAGTCCAACATCCAGTCCCCAGTACAGGCGCTGGCCACCCTCCTTGCTCACCTGTAGGTCAACCCAGTGCGGGGCATGGTCTGAGATCGTGATCGCTGAGTATTCAGTGTCCACTACTGCCGTCAGTAAAGCCCTGATCAGGATAAAAAAGTCAATCCGGGAGTACACTTTATGCACGTGAGAGTAGAAGGAGAACTCCTTCACTCTCGGCCGCCCAAATCTCCATCGGTCCACCCATTTGCTCCATAAACCCCTTTAGCTCCTTTGCCATTGCTGGTACCCTGCCTGTCCTTGAGCTCGACCGGTCCAGCCCTGGGTCAATGACTGCATTAAAGCAGCACCCCCCCCCCCCCCCCGTGACCAACTTGTGCGAATCCAGGTCCGGGATCTTCCCCAACATCCTCTTTATGAAATCCACATCATCCCAATTTGGCGCATACACGTTCACGAGAACCACCGGCAGCCTCTCCAGCTTCCCACTAACCATAATGTAATGGCCTCCCACATCTGCAACTATTCTTCCCGCCTCGAATGACACTCGCTTGTTAATCAGGATCATGACCCCTCTCGTCTTAGAATCCTGTCCCGAGTGAAAAACCTGTCCGACCCATCCCTTCCTGAATCTAATCTGATCAGTTACTCTAAGGTGTGTCTCCGGTAACATTGCCACATCCGCCTTCAGTCCCCTCAAATGCGCGTACACCAGTACTCTTAACTGGCCTATTTAGCCCCCTTACGTTCCATGTGATCAGCCGGGTTGGGGGGGCTTATCGCCACCCACCCCCCCTCCCGCTGATCATCCATCACCTTTCTTGGGCCAGTCTGCAGCCCGCGCCCCACACATCCGCAGGCCCGCCCCCAGGAAGCCTCCACCCCCGACCTCCTTTTTATCCCACAGCAAAAATCCCTCCCTCGTCAGCAGAACATTTTTACCCCCTCCCCAGTAACAGCACCATGTAAATCGACTCCTCGACAAGCATAATATCTGCTCACACCCCACTGTGCCTCCGCGAGCTAGCCCGCCCAGCTAGCTTGGTGAACCCACCCATGGCGCCAGACATTTTCCCACCTATTGTTCTCTCCCCCCGCTCGGACACACATATGCAAAAGAAAAACAATCCCAACACAATTGCCCGAAAGAAACACACAAAAAAATCCAACAGAAGATCCAATATCTAACATGCACATCTCCGTCCCCCATCAGTGCAAATGCAAACTTTAACTGACACAGCTCTGCAACAGGCCCCAAATCAATACAGAAGGCATTACAAATAACGTCCGAAAAACAAGAAACTTTTAACATGAGCGCTACTGCAAAGTTCAAAGACCTCCCTTTCCTTCTAACGAAGTCCATTGCTTCAGCGGGCAACTCAAAATAAAAATGTTTCTCCTCATACATGACCCAAGGACGGGCCGGATACAGCAGTTAAAACTTCACCTTTTTCTTGAAAAGGATCGACTTTATCTGGTTGAACCCTGCTCTTCTCCTGGCCACATTCGCACTCAAATCCTGGTATATACGCAGGATGCTGTTCTCCCACTTATAGCTCCGTGTCTGCCTGGCCCACCGTAAAATACACTAATTGTCCAGGTATCTGTGGAATCCCACCACCATTGCCCTCGAGAGGTCCCCCACACGCGGCTTCCTCATGAGCGCTCTGTGAACCCTGTCCACCTCCAAGGATCGGGAGAACATCCCATCCTCCAGTAACTTCTCGAACATGCCCTCCGGGAGACCAACGATTCTCAACTTCTGCCAGCGGGACCTATTCTCTAGGTCCTCCACCTTCACCAGGAGCCTTTTCTGCTGGTCCCTCAGCATCCACACCTCCACCTCCACTGCTGTTTGGTGTTCCTCTTGCTCAGTCAGTGCCTTCTCCACTTTCTGAATCGGCCAATCTTGAGCATCCAGTCTAAGTTCCAGCTGCGCAATCGATTCCTTAATCGGGTCCAAGTATTCCTGTCTCTGCTTGGCGAAGCCCTCCTGGATAAACTGCATAAGCTACCCCATTGACCGCTGGGTCGACAAGCCAGGACTCTGGTCATCCGCCATGCTTTCTCCCGCTGCAGCTTCAGCCCAAGCCTTCTCTGTTCGTCTATTTCGTCCTTTGCGAGCACTTCTGGCCCACCTCTCCATGCACTGATGTAGGATTCCTTTTCACAGCTGCCTCCACCATCAATTTTCCAAATCAAATCTGACAAAAAATCAGGGAAAGTGGTCAAAAGGTTCGACCCGAGCGGGAGCCACCAAATGTGTGACCTACTCCTTCATGGCCGCCACCGGAAGTCTCTTGTGCTGATCAGTTTAAGGAAACTTTTTACCCATTGTGCGATTGCAAATATTTTTAGTTTAAATCTCTCCCAATTTGCACTCCCTGATTAATCCTCCATGATTTACAGCACCCTCCCAATTTACGTTCGTCTGATTTACACCCCTCCATTTGCAGCACCCCCTTGATCTACACTCCCCAATTTACACCCACCCCACTATTTACTGCCCCCACCCCCTCATCTACGCTCCCTGATTTACTCTGCCCTGATTTTCTCCACCCTGATTTACTCGACCCTGATTTACTCGGCCCTGATTTACTGCCCCTGATTTACTCCATCCTGATTTACTCCGCCCTGATTTACCCCGCCCTGATTTACCCCGCCCTGATTTACTCCCCCTGATTTACTCCCCCTGATCTCTGCCTTGCTAATTTGAAGCCTTGTTAGCATGATATGAGTTGTATGGAAACATGCCAGAATCTACAATAAGGGATATGATAACTGAACACTCAATAATGGTAAGATTGTGCCGATGCAACACAGATTCATAAAAAGAAAGTCATATTTGACAAATCCCGTTAACATTTTTAGTGAATCAAACTAGCAGAATAGATAAGGGGGAACCAGTATATGTGACCAGCATATTTGGTTTTTCAGAAGGTGTTTGATAAGATCTCACACAGGAGATTAGTGAGCAAAGTTGGAGCATATGGGATTGGGGTAATATACCAGTCCGGGCTCATCTTTATTTACTCTGTGAAATCTGTTTGCGATTTTGAACATCCCTATCAAATCTCTTCTTGGCTTCTCTACTGTGTGGAAATAATCCCAATTCCTATACAAAACAGAAGCCGCTCCTCACAGAGTATTCCAGTAAATCTTTGTAAAGCATGGTTCCCAGAATTGAAGCCAAATCAACGTTTAATGCAAGTTTAGCATAACTTCTTTACTTGTATATTCTATTCCTCTGTTTAAATAGCTAATTATGTGTCAGTTTTAACAGATTTTTCAACTACCATGCACTCCGCTCCCCAGTCTAGACAGATCATTCCAAACATGGAAAAACATAGGACATACATAAATACACAATATGAGTACATAGACACAGGCATCGGGTGAAGCACATAGGAGTTTACGTAGAATTTACAGTGCAGAAGGAGGCCATTCGGCCCATCGAGTCTGCACCAGCTCCTGGAAGGAGCACCCTACCCAAGGTTAACACCTCCAACCTATCCACATAACCCAGTAACCCTACCCAACACTAAGGGCAATTTTGGACACTAAGGGCAATTTAGGACACTAAGGGAAATTTATCATGGCCAATCCACCTAACCTGCACATCTTTGGACTGTGGGAGGAAACCGGAGCACCCGGAGAAAACCCACGCACACACGGGGAGGATGTGTAGACTCCGCACAGACAGTGACCCAAGCCTGAATCGAACCTGGGACGGAGGAGCTGTGAAGCGATTGTGCTATCCACAATGCTACCGTGATGCCCCCAAAGTGTAGTACTACTCGGTAGAGAAGATGTTTGAAGAGATCAGATCAGTCCATAAGAGGGTAACAACTGTTTTTGAATCTGTTAGTGCGTGTTCTCAGACTTTTGCATCTCCTGCCTGATGGAAGAAGTTGGAAGAGTGAATACCCCGAGAGGGAGGGGTCTTTGATTATGCTGCCCGCTGTCCCAAGGCAGCGGGAGGTGTAGACAGAGTCAATAGATGGGAGGCGGTTTTGCGTGATGGACTGGGCAGTGTTCACGACTCTCTGTAGTTTCTTATGTTCTTGGGCCGAGCAATTGCCATACCAAGCTGTGATGTAGCCCGATAGGATGCTTTCTATAGTGCATCTGTAAAAATTGGTATCCGGTAAATTTCTCGAAATCAATTGCTCGAAAGCTAATTGCTCGAAGTCAGTTGATCGAAAAATTATTTCTCGAACTATCAATTGATCGAATGATAGATTGCTCAAAAAGCAGTACTTCAAAAAAGGTATACCCAAGATGAACAAGGTTCATTACATAAAAAAGCAACTAATAAAAAAACAATTAATTGGTTCAATAAATAATACCAACAATTACAATTCATAATTTTATTAGTCTTTACAATTTATAAAAAGTTTAAAATACCAACAACTACAATTCATAATTTTATTAGTCTTTACAATTTATAAAAAGTTTAAAAGATTTTAGTAAGAAAAAAATAAAATTAAAATTCAGGATTGCCAATATATGTTGGCTACTCCATTAGTATGCAATATTGTGTGCAACACTTCTTAAATATTCTTCTACATTTCCCGTTTCATTATATTTTGATACAATATCCTGTAATCGTTGTGCGCAGTCACGGTATTTTGTTCTGCTCATAGCTGTACTCACACCTCCCACAAATTGTTCGATTTGCAACTCGTGTAAACTTTGCTCTCGCTTCAAGCCATCTATAAACTTCCAAATCTACGGATGACAAGCACTTAGTTGATGTTGGAAACTGTTGTGCCATCCCTCAATATAATTGTTCGTTTTCGGCAATCCTTCTTTGACGTAATCGAAACAGTTCCACATTTCATGTTTAAATATAGGAGTACGTCTACGGTTGTGTCTATACGGCCGACCACTCCACGTATCTTCAAAGTAATCCACTACTCCTTGAAGTTCATCTAGAAAAATCTCATTTTCAGTTAAAGATTCAAATGTTGCCACAACATTGGGTATCGGTATAAATGCCAATGCAGATAAGACACGAGCTTTAAAAGCAAATTCGGCATTGGTGTCGTATATAAGCTTTAGGCCACTTCCTTGAATTTTTCTATAAATGGTTTGACAAAAATGAAAAAAACACCCACGACATTTAGACATTGGAAATTCTTGTTCTATGGCCTTAACCATGGCCATTTCAAAATCAATCATTATTGTCAATGGCTGGAATATAGGGATTTTTTCTTTTAAAGCCATCAGGAACTTCCTATACGTTTCTTCAGTCTTGTTAGGTAGCAGTGCATATACAAGGGGTATAACATTACCTGATTTCACACCATGTATTGTATACAATTGAGCAAAAATCGAGGGCACAGTTTTAAATGTTCCATCAGCATACCAGTGCTCCGAACGTACTAAGATATCGAGATTCTTTTGGGTTGCAAAAATTAATATATGACCATTTGTGGGACCAGAGTCATAAATAAGGAATAAATCTCCTTTGCTGGTTTTTGTAAACTCTTCAGGGATATCAAGATCGAGGTAACTAGTAGGCAAAGCATGTCCAACATTCTTTCTTGCGCATGTATTGCGTATGGTTCTTTTCATATTTTCTACTGAAGGGAGCTTCACAGCTGCAGCACCACTTACCTCTATTGAGGCACATGATACAATATATTGTGGTGTATCTCGACTATTTATCGCATGTTCTTTCACTTTCTCCATTGCTTTAGTAGCTTCAATTCCAGCAGCGTCTCCTGCATGGTTGTGATTCCCACTTTGTTTTGTGATACTATCATCAATTGTGATAACACGCGCACAACATTTTCTTGTTTTGGACATTTCACATTTCCAATATATCTTATTGTTCACCGCTTTGTCCTTAATATATAGGTGACCATCCAAACACAATTTCTTCTTTCCTTTTTCGCTCGCTATGAAACTTATATCCATCTTGAGGGTTCGAGGTTTTCAGAATTAATGGTATTTAGCAGTGGTGTTTAACGGTTAATTATTTATTAGTTATCGTTTAAAGAGTGAATTGCTTTGAAAGAATTGGTGATTAACGTTTAAATATTTATTAGTGATCGTTTAAAGAATGAATGTCGGCTTTCGAGCAATCTGTCTTTCGATCAATTGATAGTTCGAGAAATTATTTTACGAGCAATTGACTTCGAGCAATTAGCTTTCGAGCAATTGATTTCGAGAAATTTACCTGGAACCGTAAAAATTGGTAGGAGTCAATATGGACATGCTGAATTTCCTTAGTGTCCTGAGAAAGTATAGGCCTTGTTGTGCTTTCTTGGTTGTAACATCGATATGGGTGGACCAGGGCAGATTGTTGATGATGTGCACACCTAGGAATTTGAATCTGTCAACCATCTCCACCTCAGCACCATTGATGCTGACAGGGGTGTGTACAATACTTTGCTTCCTGAAGTCAATGACCAGCTCTTTAGTTTTGTTGACATTGAGGGAGAGATTGTTGTCGTTACACCACATCACTAAGTTCACTATCTTTCTACTGTACTCTGACTCATCGTTGTTCAAGATCTAACCCATTATGGTTGTATTATCAGCAAACTTATAGATGGAGTTGGAGCCAAATTTTGCCACACAGTCTTGTGTATATAGGGAGTACAGTCTGGAGCTAAGCCTTGCGGGGCCCTGGTATTGAGGACTATCATGGAGAAGGTGTTGTTTATCCTTACTGATTGTGGTCTATGGGTCAGGTATTCCAGGTAATTAATATCAACCTCAAAAAAGAGGCATCTTAGAACAGTATCAGACAGACAGGGGGTTCCTACAGCATGAAACCCAACGCTGCTGGAAGTTCTCTTCCTGATGCTTGGCCACTTTGCCGTTACTGACCATCCTGTTGTGTAAAAGGAGTAACTTCTAGTTTTATCAAAAGTCTGATTTTAAAATGTGGAGTGCATGGCTTATCTTATTTGACAGTTGGGTTTGTACATCGGCTGCTTGCAGGTGTAGAAAGATAATTTTTGCCATGCTCTTCTGGTCAGTGGTCAATAACCACAGGCTTGGCTAATGCCTGTTTCCTTGTGTCTCCTGTAGGTGCCCTCCTGCTCCTTGAAAGCGACAGTCGTGGAGGCTAGGAACCTACTGGCCAAGGATGCCAATGGTGAATAACCTAGACTTTCCCATCTGACAGAGAGCCTGTGAAGTAGCAGCTGCATTGTGTGTTCATTTGTCTACTGCTGTTCTATATTAATCTTCAAGGTGGGGGGGGGAGAGAGAGATACTGAACCTGTTCAGGGAGGGGGCTTAAGTGAAGAGCAAGTTTCACACTTCCTATATATTGGCTAATGACCTGGGTTGAAAGTGGAGACTTACTGTTCTTGCACAATAACTAATGTCAAAACAAACAAGGGGTTCAGGTAAATGAAACAATTACTCTGTGTATTAACACAGATCTTTTCACCCCTGTCCTCAACCCCTCTTCAATATAGCATCCCACATGTGTTCAATACTTCCAGCACCTCCTCTGCATAGTCAGTATTCAGCCTGAGCTCGGGCACTGAGTGTTAACAAGCTGTTCAACCACAGGTGGAAGCACCTACGAAGGTGGTGGTAATGTTTTAAACCTTGCAACACTGACACTGAATGCACCTTTCATTAATAAGTGAAAACAAAGCCATAGTTTATCATCGTGCACAATCCTGACCGAGGAAATATATAGCCAGTGTGAGCACAGTCAACTAATCAGTTCACTTCTCTGTCAATATAAAGGGACCTGTTAGTCATGATCCCAAAGATTACTGCATGATCCTGAGATACTCTGCAATCCTAATGATTGTTCGGCAATCCCAATGATTAGGCTGGGATCTGGCCAATATCAGGGGTTAGTGTGCTCTCTCCACCACATCCCACCACCCTGTGCCGCTGGCTCACCTTTGGCTGAACGAGTGGCAACTATGGTCCAATAAGTTTTGGCAACAGGTTGGGAGGCCACAAAGCATTCACTCTGATACTCTGTCTAGGCTTCAGCGATCCCTACTGTATGTTGGGAATCACTCTCGGACAGACCATACGGGAGACCGAGGAGAAGAAAGAGCGAAAATTCAGCTTCCGGAAGAAAAGGAAAGGATCGAGAAAAGGTCAAGCTTCAGAGAAACACTTCCTGCCAAGTACCTTCAGGTCACAGATGTCAAATCAAATACCCTGAATCCAGTGTGGAACCAGAGCTATGTTTTGTGAGTATGAATGCTACTGTGTGATGGGAAAGCTGCCTTGTTGGAGGAACAGTAGCGAGGTAGTGCTGCACTTCACTATTGTGGGACTGCCACACTGACGGCGGGACAGTATTGAGGGAGCGCCATGGGTGGCACGGTGGTTAGCACTGCTGCCTCATAGTGCCAGGGACGCGGGTTCAATTCAAGCCTTGGCAGACTGTGTAATTCTGGCTGCTCCGATACCCTGAAGGTTGCCACTATTGGGCATGGCTTCACCCTCACCCCCCACAACCTTGGACATTGCCTCGGAGAAGGCTGTCCAGAACCCAGCAAGCTTGGGGCAAGCCCAAAACATGTGGGTATGTTTGGCCGGGCCTCTCTGGCACCGCTCACATTTGTCCTCCACCTCCGGGAAGAACCTGCTCATTCGGGTTCTGGTCAAGTGCGCTCTGTGCACCACTTTGAGCTGCATTTGGCTTAGCCTTGCACAGGAGGAGGTGGAGTTCACCCTGCTCAGTGCTTCGCTCCAGAGTCCCCATCCTACCTTTGTCCCCAGTTCATCCTCCCATTTTTGTCTGGTTTCGTCCAGTGGAGTCCGTGCTCTGCCCAGTAGCTGTCCGTATATTTTCCCACATAGCCACCCCTCTTCTTGTTGCTTGTGCCTAACAGATCCTCGAGTAGTGTGGTTTCTGGGACCACGGGTTACCGTCCTGTCTCTTTGCGGAGGAAGTGTTTTAATTGGAGGTGTCTCAGTTCCTGTCCTTTTGCTAGTTTCCGCTTCCTCGTCAGTTCATCCTGTGTCGCCAGTCTGTGCCCTACGTAGAAGTCCCCGACCGTCAATGTGCCCCCGTCCCGCCTCCATCTTTTGAAGGCGGTATCCAGCATGGCTGTGTGTGGCCAATCCACCTAACCTGCACATCTTTGGACTGTGGGAGGAAACTGGAGCAGCTGGAGGAAACCCACACAGACACAGAGAGAACGTAGAAACTCCACACAGACAGTCACTGAAGGCCACAATTGAACCCGGGTCCCTGGCACTGTGAGACAGCAGTGCTAACCATTATGCAACTGTGTCACCCCTCTATTAACTCTGTTTCTGTAATAGCCCCCACAAGGCCCACGGGGATGCCCTAATCGATCTCCCTGTGGAATGCAGGCTTCCCTGCTAGTGGGTGGAGGCCCGGCCAGCTGGGGCTCATAATTAACTTTTTAAAAGCCGGCCCGGACAGGGACCAGCAGGCTGGTAATCCCGATTGGGACTGATACCATGTGTATTTGCCGCCGTAGCAACCGCTTCCTTTGACTGTAAATACACTGGCGTTTACTCAACTGCTTGGTCTTCTGGGCCTTTATACTGGTGACAAGGATGGGATTGAAACATACACGGGGAAAATGGTGCAGAAAGCCCTCCTCAGATGACTGCTGAAGGGGAGCCTTCTGACTTGGGTGGGTGAGGGGTGTAATAACTTCCACAGGGGTACCTTAATCGATCTCCCCATGGGACTCATGGAATACGAGCTTCCCAGCAAGCGTGTCGCAACCTTCTCAGCTGGGGCTCATAATCAACTTGTATAAAGGCCGGCCCAGATAGGAACTGGTAAGTTGGTAGTCCCAACAGGGGCTGATACTGTGTGCATTTGCCGTAGGAGCGACCATTTCCATTGACCATGGATAAACTAGTGTTTACTCGACTATCCGGCCTCCTGGGTTCTCATAGTTTCTCTCTCCACAGATGCTGCCAGACCTGCTGAAATTTTCCAGCATTTTATTTCAGATTTCCAGTGTCTGCATTATTTTGCTTTTGAGCACTGGTTGGCTGCTGCAATTCCTATATTGTGACTAAAGGTTAAAAGTATTTCATCAACTGCAAAGTGTTTTGGAACATCCTGAGGTCAATGCAATATCTTCTTTCTTCCTTTCTTTGTTTAATGAATATTGACTTGCTGTTTATTCCCTATTACAGCGATCTGGATGATATTCGCAGTGACCAGCTCCACCTTGATATTTGGTGAGTTTTACAGCCCTGGCTATTTTTCATTATAGTATTCTCCATGTTCTGTTTACATTTCCTGCTTTCTTTCGTGGAACAAAATGAATCAATGGAAGAAATGAAAATAAATTGATAGAAATGAAATTGGGGTGAAGGTGGAGGAGAGAGATCACAGTCTCATGTTTTTGGACTCAATATTAAGTCTGGAAGGCTGTAACGTGACTAATTGGAAGACATGTGGACACAACAGCAGGACAGTGAGTTGAAATGGCAAACAACAGGAAGATCTTGGTCCAGCTTGTGGACACACCAAAGGTGTTCTGCATAGCGGTCACCCAGTCTGAGTTTAGACTCTCCAATGCAGAGTAGACTGCAATGGGAAGCAGCAAATGCAATAGACCAGATTGAAGGAGGTGCACGTGAAGCACTGCTTTGCCTAAAAGGAATGTTTAGGCCCTTGGATGGTGAGCTGAGAGGAGGTAAAGGGGCAGGTGTTACACCTTCTGCGATTGCATGGGAAGGTGCCGTGGGAACGGGATGTGGTGTTGGTGGTGATGGAAGAGTGGGCCAGGGTATCCGGAGGAAATAGCCCTTGGGAATGCTGACAGGGGGAGTGAGGAGAAGATATTTTTGGTGGTGGAACCATGTTGTAGTTGCCCGAACTGTAACCCTTTGAATGCAGAGAAAGGTGAGGACAATGGGACACTAGCCTGAGGGAGAGGAAGGGGTGAGGACAGAAATGTGGGAGATTGGTCAGACACAGTTGAGAGCCCTGTCAACCACTGTGGGAAACTACGATTAAGGAAGAACGAAGACATGTCAGCAGCACCTATTTGGAAAGTGGCATCATTGAAACAGATGGAAGAAAAGCGAAGGAACTGGGAGAATGGGATGGAGTCCTTGCAGGATGTGGGGCGTGAATAGCTGTAGTCAAGGTAGCTGTGGGAGTCAGTGGGCTTGTAATGAATATAGTGGACAGTCTATCCCCAGAAGTTGAAGTAGAAAGGTCAAGGAAGCAAAGTGAAGTGTTGAAGATGGTCCATGTGAAGGTGATGGAGGGTGTGGTGAATGTGATTCACACCGGATTGTAATCTGTATATACATGTGTCTGTATTGTAAGTGCAGTTGCACTACCTGTCCTCCAGGGGGGGTAGTTCTGGGAATGATCGAGTTGTATGGGGCTTCTCCCTTGGCTCTGCCCAGGACTCCTCCCCCCGGAAGCTGCTGTATAAAAGGTCAGTGCCACATGGTCAGCCGGCCAGTTCACCGAAAGTTCAATGGCTAATAGGCTGGCTCTGTTGTGAGTATATTAAAACCGCTATTCTAATCCTACAAGCACGTGTCCATAGAATTGTTGGTTCCAGCAGAGGGGTGGAAATTGGAAGCAAAATTCATAAATCTTTCCAGATCCAAACAGGAATATGAAGCGGCACCAAAACAGTCGACGATGTACCGATAAATGAATTGTTACACAGGACAGGCCAACAGCATGGGTTCAATTACCGTACCAGTTGAGGTTATTCATGAAGGCTCCGCCTTCTCAACCCCGCCCCTCGCCCGATGTGTGGTAATCCTCAGGTTAAATCACCACCGGTCAGCTCTACCCCTCAAAGCGGAAAGCAGCCTATGGTCATCTGGGACTATGGGAACTTTACTTTTACTTAAAAGAGTTGTGGAATGGGGCCGGAGTAGGACTGGAACAAGGAATGTTCCACATACCCCAGAGGGAGGCAGGTAAAACTGAGACCCATGCTGGTACCCAGAGCCACACCCTGTGTTTGGAGGAAGTGAGACAAGTTAAAAGAGAAATTGTTCAGGACACGTTCTGCCAGACGGAGGAGAGTGATGGTGGAACCGGATTGTTCAGGCCTCTGAGGAAGAAGCGGAGAGCCCTCGACCATTCTGGTGGGGAATGGAGGTATAGAGGAACTTGACATCCATGGTAAAGAGGAGGCAGTTAGGACCCCGCGAACTGGAAGTTGTTGCAATAATGTAGGGCATCAGCGGAATCGTGGATGTAGGTGGAAGGGAGTGGACAAGAGGGGAGAGGATGGAGTCAAGATAGGAAGAAATGAGTTCAGTGGGGCAGGAACAGGCTGACACGCTGAACCCACCGGGCAGTCCTGTTTGTGGATTTTGAAAAATGAAATGAAATGAAAATCGCTTATTGTCACAAGTAGGCTCCAAATGAAGTTACTGTGAAAAGCCCCTAGTCGCCACATTCCGGTGCCTGTTCGGGGAGGCAGGTACAGGAATTGAACCGTGCTGCTGGCCTACCTTGGTCTGCTTTCAAAACCAGCGATTTAGCCCTGAGCTAAACCAGCCCCTTTTGGGGAGGAGGTAGAAGTGGGCTGTCCAGAGTTGGGGTCTATGAGGTTGGAAGCTGCAGAGGGAATATCTCCAGAGGCAATGAGGTCAGTGACAGTCCTGGAAACAAGGGCTTGATGCTCGGTGCTGGGGTCAAGGGCCAGGGGAGGTAGGAGGGAAGTGTCCGAGAGTTGACGCTCAGCCTCCGCAAGGTAGAGAGAGGACAGTACGCCAGACAACAACAGCTTATTGTTTAGTTACAGTTATGCCTGATTCTCATCTCATTGAAATTTGCCCTCCTCCAATTACATATTTTTACTCTGGATTGCTCTGAGTCCTTTTCCATTGCCAACCTAAACTTTAAGGTACTATGATCATCAACTTCTAAATGTTCTCCTGCCGACATTTGATCCACTTGAAGCTCCTCATTCCCCAGAACCTGACCCAGCAATGCTGGACAGGAAACATACTGATGTCGAAAATACTCTTGAACATACTTCAGAAATTCTGCCCCCTCATGCCCTTTGAACTCTTATTATCCCAGTCTATTAGGGTAATTAAATCCCTTATTCTATAGTTCCTGCCCATTTTGGCAATTTGCTTGCGAATCTTTCCTCTACACCTTTCCCACTGGTTCGCTTCATATGGAATATTCTGAGCAGTGTAATGATAATTCTATTGTTTCATAGCTCTAAAAACATAAATTCTGTCCTTGACCTGTCCAGGACATCATCTCTCCAACACTGTAATATTCTCTTTAATTGACACTCAGATTTACCGCTTTCTTTCCTTCCCTTTCTATTCATTGCCATGGTGCGAGTATAGAGCAGTCCTGTGTACACAGTGCGAGTATAGAGCAGTCCTGTGTACACGGTGCGAGTATAGAGCAGTCCTGTCTACACGGTGCGAGTATAGAGCAGTCCTGTCTACACGGTGCGAGTATAGAGCAGTCCTGTGTACACAGTGCGAGTATAGAGTAGTCCTGTGTACACGGTGCGAGTATAGAGCAGTCCTGTGTACACGGTGCGAGTATAGAGTAGTCCTGTGTACACGGTGCGAGTATAGAGCAGTCCTGTGTACACGGTGCGAGTATAGAGCAGTCCTGTATACACAATGCGAGTATAGAGCAGTCCTGTGTACACGGTGCGAGTATAGAGCAGTCCTGTGTACACGGTGCGAGTATAGAGTAGTCCTGTGTACACGATGCGAGTATAGAGCAGTCCTGTGTACACGATGCGAGTATAGAGTAGTCCTGTGTACACGGTACGAGTATAGAGTAGTCCTGTGTACACGGTGCGAGTATAGAGCAGTCCTGTGTACACAGTGCAAGTATAGAGCAGTCCTGTGTACACGGTGCGAGTATAGAGCAGTCCTGTGTACACGATGCGAGTATAGAGTAGTCCTGTGTACACGGTGCGAGTGTAGAGCAGTCCTGTGTACATGGTGCGAGTGTAGAGCAGTCCTGTGTACATGGTGTGAGTAGAGAGCAGTTCTGTGTACATGGTGTGAGTAGAGAGCAGTTCTGTGTACAAGATGTGAGTATAGAGCAGTCCTGTGTACATGGTGTGAGTAGAGAGCAGTTCTGTGTACAAGATGTGAGTATAGAGCAGTCCTGTGTACATGGTGCGAGTGTAGAGCAGTCCTGTGTACATGGTGCGAGTGTAGAGCAGTCCTGTGTACATGGTGCGAGTGTAGAGCAGTCCTGTGTACATGGTGCGAGTGTAGAGCAGTCCTGTGTACATGGTGTGAGTAGAGAGCAGTTCTGTGTACAAGATGTGAGTATAGAGCAGGCCTGTGTACACGGTGCGTGTATAGAGTAGTCCTGTGTACACGGTGCGAGTATAGAGCAGTCCTGTATACACGGTGCGAGTATAGAGTAGTCCTGTGTACATGGTGCGAGTATAGAGCAGTCCTGTGTACACGGTGCGAGTATAGAGCAGTCCTGTGTACACGGTGTGAGTATAGAGCAGTCCTGTGTACACGGTGCGAGTATAGAGTAGTCCTGTGTACACGGTGCGAGTATAGAGCAGTCCTGTGTACATGGTGCGAGTATAGAGCAGTCCTGTGTACACGGTGCGAGTATAGAGCAGTCCTGTGTACATGGTGCAAGTGTAGAGCAGTCCTGTGTACATGGTGCGAGTATAGAGCAGTCCTGTGTACACAGTGCGAGTATAGAGCAGTCCTGTGTACACGGTGTGAGTATAGAGCAGTCCTGTGTACATGGTGCGAGTATAGAGCAGTCCTGTGTACACAGTGCGAGTGTAGAGCAGTCCTGTGTACATGGTGTGAGTAGAGAGCAGTTCTGTGTACAAGATGCGAGTATAGAGCAGTCCTGTGTACATGGTGCGAGTATAGAGCAGTCCTGTGTACACAGTGCGAGTGTAGAGCAGTCCTGTGTACATGGTGCGAGTATAGAGTAGTCCTGTGTACACGGTGCGAGTATAGAGCAGTCCTGTGTACATGGTGTGAGTATAGAGTAGTCCTGTGTACATGGTGTGAGTATAGAGTAGTCCTGTGTACACGGTGCGAGTATAGAGTAGTCCTGTGTACACGGTGCGAGTATAGAGCAGTCCTGTGTACACGGTGCGAGTATAGAGTAGTCCTGTGTACACGGTGCGAGTATAGAGCAGTCCTGTATACACGGTGTGAGTATAGAGTAGTCCTGTGTACACAGTGCGAGTATAGAGCAGTCCTGTGTACACGGTGCGAGTATAGAGTAGTCCTGTGTACACGGTGCGAGTGTAGAGCAGTCCTGTGTACATGGTGCGAGTGTAGAGCAGTCCTGTGTACATGGTGTGAGTATAGAGCAGTCCTGTGTACACGGTGCGAGTATAGAGCAGTCCTGTGTACACGGTGCGAGTATAGAGCAGTCCTGTGTACATGGTGCGAGTATAGAGCAGTCCTGTGTACACAGTGCGAGTGTAGAGTAGTCCTGTGTACACGGTGCGAGTATAGAGCAGTCCTGTATACACGGTGTGAGTATAGAGTAGTCCTGTGTACATGGTGCGAGTATAGAGCAGTCTTGTGTACACGGTGCGAGTATAGAGCAGTCCTGTGTACACGGTGTGAGTATAGAGCAGTCCTGTGTACACGGTGCGAGTATAGAGTAGTCCTGTGTACACGGTGCGAGTATAGAGCAGTCTTGTGTACACGGTGCGAGTATAGAGCAGTCTTGTGTACAAGATGAGAGTATAGAGCAGTCTTGTGTACACGGTGCGAGTATAGAGTAGTCCTGTGTACACGGTGCGAGTATAGAGCAGTCTTGTGTACACGGTGCGAGTATAGAGCAGTCCTGTGTACAAGATGCGAGTATAGAGCAGTCCTGTGTACACAGTGCGAGTATAGAGCAGTCCTGTATACACGGTGCGAGTATAGAGCAGTCCTGTGTACACAGTGCGAGTATAGAGCAGTCCTGTGTACACGGTGCGAGTATAGAGCAGTCCTGTGTACACGATGCGAGTATAGAGTAGTCCTGTGTACATGGTGCGAGTATAGAGCAGTCCTGTGTACATGGTGCGAGTGTAGAGCAGTCCTGTGTACATGGTGCGAGTGTAGAGCAGTCCTGTATACATGGTGTGAGTAGAGAGCAGTTCTGTGTATAAGATGCGAGTATAGAGCAGTCCTGTGTACACAGTGCGAGTATAGAGCAGTCCTGTGTACATGGTGCGAGTATAGAGCAGTCCTGTGTACATGGTGCGAGTATAGAGCAGTCCTGTGTACACGGTGCGTGTATAGAGCAGTCCTGTGTACACGGTGCGAGTATAGAGTAGTCCTGTGTACATGGTGCGAGTATAGAGCAGTCCTGTGTACACGGTGCGTGTATAGAGCAGTCCTGTGTACACGGTGCGAGTATAGAGTAGTCCTGTGTACACGGTGCGAGTATAGAGCAGTCTTGTGTACACGGTGCGAGTATAGAGCAGTCCTGTGTACACGGTGCGAGTATAGAGTAGTCCTGTGTACAAGATGCGAGTATAGAGCAGTCTTGTGTACACGGTGCGAGTATAGAGCAGTCCTGTGTACACGGTGCGAGTATAGAGCAGTCCTGTGTACAGAGTGCGAGTATAGAGCAGTCTTGTGTACACGGTGCGAGTATAGAGCAGTCCTGTGTACATGGTGCGAGTATAGAGCAGTCCTGTGTACATGGTGCGAGTATAGAGCAGTCTTGTGTACATGGTGCGAGTATAGAGCAGTCCTGTGTACACGGTGCGAGTATAGAGCAGTCCTGTGTACACGGTGCGAGTATAGAGTAGTCCTGTCTACACGGTGCGAGTATAGAGCAGTCCTGTGTACACGGTGCGAGTATAGAGTAGTCCTGTGTACACGGTGCGAGTATAGAGCAGTCCTGTGTACATGGTGTGGGGTTAGAGCAGTCCTGTGCACACTGAACAAGTATAGAGTAGTGTGTGTATGCTGCACGAGTATAGAGCAGTCTTGTGTACATGGTGTGAGTTTAGAACAGTCCTGTGTACACTGCATGAGTATAAAGCATTCTTGTGTACACAATGCAAATATAGAGCAGTCCTTTGGGCAGCACTTTGGGCAGCACGGTGGCACAGTGGTTAGCATTGCTGCCTATGGCGCTGAGGACCCGGGTTCAAATCCCGGCCCTGGGTCACTGTCTGTGTGGAGTTTGCACATTCTCCCCGTGTCTGCGTGGGTTTCGCCCCCACAACCCAAAAGATGTGCAGGATAGGTGGATTGGCCACGTTAAAATTGCCCCTTAATTGGAAAAAATAATTGGGTACTCTAAATTTGTATTTTGAAAAAATAAAAAAAAAAGGGCAGCAGGGTGGCATGGTGGTTAGCATAAATGCTTCACAGCTCCAGGGTCCCAGGTTCGATTCCCGGCTGGGTCACTGTCTGTGTGGAGTCTGCACGTCCTCCCCCTGTGTGCGTGGGTTTCCTCCGGGTGCTCCGGTTTCCTCCCACAGTCCAAAGATGTGCGGGTTAGGTGGATTGGCCATGCTAAATTGCCCGTAGTGTCCTAATAAAGGTAAGGTTAAGAGGGGGTTGTTGGGTTACGGGTATAGGGTGGATACGTGGGTTTGAGTAGGGTGATCATGGCTCGGCACAACATTGAGGGCCGAAGGGCCTGTTCTGTGCTGTACTGTTCTATGTTCTATGTTCTTTGTACAGTGTGAGTGTAGAGCAGTCCTGTGCACATGATGCAAGTATAGAGCAGTCTTGGGTACACTGGGCCAGCGTAGAGCAGATCTGTATGCATGGCACGAGTATAGAGCAGTCCTGTGTACATTGCGTGAGTATAGATCCGTCCTGAGTACACAGTGTGAGTACAGATCAGTCCTGTATACACAGTGTTAGTATAGAGCAGTCCTGTGTACACAGTGAGCATAGACCAATCCTTTATACATGGCATGTGTATATAGAACATAGAACATAGAACAGTACAGCACAGAACAGGCCCTTCGGCCCTCGATGTTGTGCCGAGCAATGATCACCCTACTCAAACCCACGTATCCACCCTATACCCGTAACCCAACAACCCCCTCCCTTAACCTTACTTTTTAGGACACTACGGGCAATTTAGCATGGCCAATCCACCTAACCCGCACATCTTTGGACTGTGGGAGGAAACCGGAGCACCCGGAGGAAACCCACGCACACACGGGGAGGACATGCAGACTCCGCACAGACAGTGACCCAGCCGGGAACCGAACCTGGGACCCTGGAGCTGTGAAGCATTTATGCTAACCACCATGCTACCGTGCTGCCCATGTATAGAGCAGACATTTTTTTAAAAATGTATTTTATTACAAACGTATCAGAACAGGTTACAGCGAATAAACACCCCGGGAAACATACTTCCCAACAGTCAACTATACAGTCTGTACAGGTTTTTCCCCTTCCCCCCCCACGATGAACAGCCCCTCAAACACGGTCACAAACATCCTCCACCTTTTCTCAAACCCCTGCTGAGCCCCTTAACCCATACTTTATCTTCTCTAATTGCAGGAAGTTGTACAGGTCACCCAACTAAGTCGCTACCCCCTGGTGGCGATGCCGACCGCCACTCCAGCAAAATTCGCTGCGGTGCAATCAGAGAGGCAACTGTACAGAGCAGACCTGTGTACACTGTGCAAGTATAGAACAGTCCAGTGTGCTCTGTACAATTACAGAGCAGTCCTGTGTACAGGGTGTGACTATAGAACAGTTCTGTGTACATGATTTGGGTTAGAACAGTCCTGTGTACACGGTGTGAGTATAGACCAGTCCTGCGTACATGACATGAGTATAAAACAGGTCTGTGCACACTTCATGAGTATAAAGCATTCCTGTGTACACTGTGCCAGTATAGAGTAGTATGTGTATGCTGCGCGAGTATAGAGCAGTTCTGTATACACAATGTAAGAATAGTGCAGTTCTGTGTATACAGCGCAAGTATACAGCAGTCCTTTGTACAGTGTGAGTGTAGAGCAGTCCTCTGCACACGGCACAAGTATAGAGTGGACTTGGGTACACCGCGCGAGCGTAAAGCTGTCCTGTGTACACAGCAAAAGTACAGAGCAGTTCTTTGTACATGGCATGTATATAGAGCCGACCTATGTACACTGTGGGAGTATAGAACAGTCCTGTGTGCACTGTACAGGTATAAAGCAGGCCTGTGTACATTGCACGAGTATAGAGCAGTCTTGTGTACACTGCGCAAGTATAGAGCAGTCCTGTATACACACAGCATTCACAGATTGAGAGGTCTGTAGCACTGTAACCGAGCATTCATTAAAAAAAATTCTAGTAGCCAATTATTTTTATTTTCCAATTAAGGGGCAATTAGTGTGGCCAATCCAACTAACCTGCACATCTTTGGGTTGTGGGGATGAAACCCATGCAGGCATGAGGAGAATGTGTACGCGAGCATTCTGTGGTGATATAACCACTGTAGATATGTGTACTTGCGTTAGGGGGATGTATGGCTGTACCTGTAATACAGGTTCCTCCGGGAAGCACCTGCCGGCTAGCTCCGCCCACAGGGAGCTTGTGTATAAATATGCGTGTGAGTCACTGAGATCCTATTCTACAGCTGCCGCCGGAGGAATAGCATCACACAGCAATAAAGCCTCGATTGTACATGTCTCGAGTCTTTGTGTGCAATTGTTAGCGCCACACATTCATAACTAACTATTGTCATTATGTCACTTCCCAGGGACCATGATGATGAAGTCTCAGTGGTAGACGCTTGCAAAACATTAAACCAGATCAGTGGGTTCAAAGGAATGGGAAGGTAAGCTAACATCCTGCTCAGATTGGCCCATCCAGCATCCAATCAAACCCTCCCAGAGCATCAAAGCCACAGGTAAACTGTGGAGTACCTGCACCGATAGTTTTAAATGAGACAGTCCAGAGGGCGCTTTACTCTCCATCTAATGCGTGCAGTAACTTTCCTGGGAGTGTTTGATGAGACAGTGTAGAGGGAGCTTTAACCTGTATCTAACTCGTGCTATATCTGCCCTGGGAGTGTTTGATGAGATCGTGTAGAGGGAGCTTTACTCAGTACCTAACCTCCTGCTGTACCTGCCCAGGGAATATGTGATGGGGACAGTGTAGAGAGGGAACTTTACTCTGTATCGAACTCCCTGTTGTATCTGTCCCAGGAGTGTTTGATGGGGCTGTGTAGGGAACTTTACTCTGTATCTAACCATGTTCTGTATCTGCCCTGGGAGTATTGACGGGGCAGTGTAGGGAGCTTTACTCTGTCTCTGACCTCATGCTGTACCTGTCCTTGGAGTGTTTGGTGGGACAGTATAGAGGGAGCTTTACTATGTCTCTAACCCCATGCTGTACCTGTCCTTGGAGTGTTTGGTGGGACAGTATAGAGGGAGCTTTACTATGTCTCTAACCCCATGCTGTACCTGTCCTGGGAGCGTTTGGTGGGATAGTGTATCTAACCTTGTTTTGTACCTGCCCAGGGAGTATTTGATGGGAGGAGTTCAGAGAGGAAGTTTTATTCTAACCCCCTACTGTAGCTGCCTATGAATATTTGATTGGGCAGTGTAGAAGGAGCTTTACTCTGTATCCAACCCCGTGCTGTACCTGTCCTTGCCCTTGGAGTGTGATGGGGCAGTGTAGAGGCAGCTTTACTCTATATCTAACCTTGTTCTGTACCTGTCCTGGGAGTGTTTGATGGGATAGTGTAAGGAACTTTACTCTGTAAATAAGCCTGTGTTGTGCCTGCCCAGGGAGTGTTTGCTGGGACAATGTAGAGGGAGCTCTGTTCTGTATTTAAGCCTGTGCTGTGTCTGCCTAGGTAGTGTTTGATGGGATAGTGTAGAGGCAGCTTTACTCTATCTAACCTTGTTCTGTACCTGCCCTGGGAGTGTTTGATGGGACAGTGAAAGGAGTTTTACTCTGTATATAAGACTGTGCTGTGCCTGCTCAGGGAGTGTTTGATGGGAAAATGTAGAGGGAACTTTGTATCTAACCCCATGTTGTACCTGTCCAGGGAATATTTGATGGGTCAGTGCAGAGGGAGCTTTGTTCTTTATCAAAGCCAGTGCTCTGTCTGCTTAGGGAGTGTTTGATGGGACAGTATAGGGAGCTTTACTCTGTATATAAGACTGTGCTGTGCCTGCCCAGGGAGTGTTTGATGGGACAATGTAGAGGGAGCTTTGTATCTAACCCCATGTTGTACCTGCCCAGGGAGTATTTGATGGGGCAGTGCAGAGGAAACTCTCCTCATTTGAGATTTTCTGCTGTCTGTATTTGGGTTAATATTTATACAAAGACTTCTGTGTTTGCCAAGATGCATTGGGATTTGATTGTCATCATTGAATGTAAAAATGCACTCGAATGAAAAAGGAATTGTTGAATTTAGGTTTAAAAGAACGTTCTCTGCAGCAATTTGCCAACAGCTTTCTAACTCCACCTTGCAAATTACCTCTCTTTTGTAAATGTCAGCGTTGTGACCAGCTGTTGCTAAGGAAAGGTCTCAGGATTCTCATCTCTAAACTGATAATCCCATTGCAGGGCTAACAGGCAGTGCACCGCTGTCCCATTACAGGGCTAACAGGCAGTGCACCGTGTCCCATTGCAGGGCTAACAGGCAGTGCACCGCTGTCCCATTACAGGGCTAACAGGCAGTGCACCGCTGTCCCATTGCAGGGAGAACAGGCAGTGCACCGCTGTCCCATTACAGGGAGAACAGGCAGTGCACCGCTGTCCCATTGCAGGGAGAACAGGCAGTGCACCCCTGTCCCATTACAGGGATAACAGGCAGTGCACCCCTGTCCCATTACAGGGATAACAGGCAGTGCATCGCTGTCCCATTACAGGGAGAACAGGCAGTGCACCGCTGTCCCATTACAGGGATAACAGGCAGTGCACCCCTGTCCCATTACAGGGATAACAGGCAGTGCATCGCTGTCCCATTACAGGACTAACAGGCAGTGCATCGCTGTCCCATTACAGGACTAACAGGCAGTGCACCGCTGTCCCATTACAGGACTAACAGGCAGTGCATCGCTGTCCCATTACAGGACTAACAGGCAGTGCATCGCTGTCCCATTACAGGACTAACAGGCAGTGCACCGCTGTCCCATTACAGGGCTAACAGGCAGTGCACCGCTGTCCCATTACAGGGCTAACAGGCAGTGCACCGCTGTCCCATTGCAGGGCTAACAGGCAGTGCACCGCTGTCCCATTACAGGGATAACAGGCAGTGCACCGCTGTCCCATTACAGGGCTAACAGGCAGTGCACCGCTGTCCCATTGCAGGGAGAACAGGCAGTGCACCGCTGTCCCATTGCAGGGCTAACAGGCAGTGCACCGCTGTCCCATTACAGGGAGAACAGGCAGTGCACCGCTGTCCCATTACAGGGAGAACAGGCAGTGCACCGCTGTCCCATTACAGGGCTAACAGGCAGTGAACCGCTGTCCCATTGCAGGGAGAACAGGCAGTGCACCGCTGTCCCATTACAGGGATAACAGGCAGTGCACCGCTGTCCCATTACAGGGATAACAGGCAGTGCACCGCTATCCCATTACAGGGATAACAGGCAGTGCACCGCTGTCCCATTGCAGGGAGAACAGGCAGTGCACCGTTATCCCATTACAGGGATAACAGGCAGTGCACCGCTATCCCATTACAGGGAGAACAGGCAGTGCACCGCTGTCCCATTACAGGGCTAACAGGCAGTGCACCCCTGTCCCATTACAGGGCTAACAGGCAGTGCACCGCTGTCCCATTACAGGGATAACAGGCAGTGCACCACTATCCCATTACAGGGATAACAGGCAGTGCACCGCTGTCCCATTGCAGGGAGAACAGGCAGTGCACCGCTGTCCCATTACAGGGAGAACAGGCAGTGCACCGCTGTCCCATTGCAGGGAGAACAGGCAGTGCACCGCTGTCCCATTACAGGGAGAACAGGCAGTGCACCGCTGTCCCATTGCAGGGAGAACAGGCAGTGCACCGCTGTCCCATTACAGGACTAACAGGCAGTGCATCGCTGTCCCATTACAGGGAGAACAGGCAGTGCACCGCTGTCCCATTACAGGGATAACAGGCAGTGCACCGTGTCCCATTACAGGGAGAACAGGCAGTGCACCGCTGTCCCATTGCAGGGCTAACAGGCAGTGCACCCCTGTCCCATTGCAGGGAGAACAGGCAGTGCACCGCTGTCCCATTACAGGGAGAACAGGCAGTGCACCGCTATCCCATTACAGGACTAACAGGCAGTGCACCGCTGTCCCATTACAGGGCTAACAGGCAGTGCACCCCTGTCCCATTGCAGGGAGAACAGGCAGTGCACCGCTGTCCCATTACAGGACTAACAGGCAGTGCACCGCTGTCCCATTACAGGACTAACAGGCAGTGCACCGCTGTCCCATTACAGGGCTAACAGGCAGTGCACCGCTGTCCTATTACAGGGCTAACAGGCAGTGCACCGCTGTCTCTTTATGCCCCTTCACCCATTCACATTATTTGGTTTCTCTGCTCTGGTACATTTTTCTGATTGTTATTTTGATTGTGTAGATACTTCAAACAGATTGTGAAGTCGGCTCGAACCAACGCGGCTGCCGGATCGCAGGAAGAAAACGATGATTTCCTTGGCTGTCTTGATATCCCAGTCAGTGTAAGTTTGACAGACAGAACAGAGGACTGGGACAGGCTTGCAGAACAGTGCACAATGCAATCCTGGCTCATCTCCAAACACGCCCTCTCCTAGAAGTCCCAAACTAGGATGGAACCCCAGACTGTTCCCTGGATTCTGGACTGCACCACAAGCGCCAATCGCTACTTCAGGATCGAAGAGCATAAGTAACAGGAGTAGAGGCAAACCGTACAGTCACTTAAACCACTATTCAATATAATCATGGTTGATCTACCTCAACATAACTTTCCTGCCTGCCTGCTCCTCACGTTCCCCCCTCGCTGGCATTTACAACATGTTTTGCAAAACTTGAACCAGGTGAACCCACTGGGGGGTGCACAAGTAAGAATGCCGCCCGGGAGGAGAGGGACATGCCCAGGCAGTATCCTGGCACTGCCCTCAAGGTCAGCGCCAAGGGGTGGCCCTCTGAGGAGCTCCATTGGGGATGGTTCTCCTTATGCAATGGGGGGGATTCCCCGTATCCATGGCTTTGGATCCCCTTGTGCCTGTGGGGGTGGGGAACCTCCGTGTAAGTGGAGAGAGGTTGTGGGGGTGGGGGTGAGTTCATTGTTTTTTATTGGAGATCAGTGTGCCCTTCCCCGTCCCGCCAATCAGACAGTGTGGGCCACACCTGCAGCAAGTGTTGGATTCTCTGGCGTGACAAGCCAGCTGTGCAGTCTCCAAGTTGCACGCTGGTTTCCTTGCCTCAACCAGCACAGCGAAAATGGGAAACTTCCACCCTCTGTCTCTTCGTGCATTGGTAAAATACACAAATTCCAGCCATTGTTTGATGGCGGATTTCAGGCTATCTGGCCTGTAGTTCCCTATTCTCTCTCTTCCTCCTTTCTTGAATAGTGTTACATTTGCTCATTTCAAATCTGCTCAGACCATTCAAGAATCTAGGAAATTATAGCTGGTTCATCGGCTGTTTCTGCAGCCACCTCTCCTAGAACCCTAGGATGTAGGCCATCAGGTCCTGGGGTTGTGTCAGCTTTTTGCCCCTTATGTTTCTCCAATATTTTTCCTTTGCTGCTATTAATTACCTTGAATTCTTCACTCTGATTAGCTCCTTGGTTACTCTCTGCTTCTCGCACATAATTTGTGCCTTCGACTGGGAAGACATACATAAAATATTTGTCCAATGTCTCTGCCATTTTCTCACTTCCCATGATGATTTCTCTTGCTTCTGCTTAGAAGTTCATTGGAAATAGGAGCATGAGTAGGCCATTTGGCCCCTTGAGACTGTTGCACCATTCAATAAAATCATGGCTGATTTGATTGTGGCCTTAATCCACTTGCCTGTTGACACCCCCCCCCCCCCCCCCCCCAATAACCCTTGGCTCCCTTGTCGATCAAAAATCTGTCTAACTCAGCCTTGAATATATTCAATGACCCAGCCTCCACTGCTCTCTGTGAAAAATTGAAAATCACTTATTGTCACGAGTAGGCTTCAATGAAGTTACTGTGAAAAGCCCCTAGTCACCACATTCCGGCGCCTGTCCGGGGAGGCTGAGGAGAGTATTCCAGAGACTAATGGCCCTTGTGAGAAGCCAGCTTAAATGGGAGACCGATCCTTACTATAGCTCCTCTCTACCTGGCTAGTTTACTTTCGTATTCTAGCTTTTCTCTTTTTATCAATACTTTGGTCACCCTTTTCCATCTATTGTGGATGGGGAGAGATGGGGGATAACTTTTCCCCTTCTTCCTTATCACTCGGTTGTCTGCAAAAAAATGTTCTTTTGGAGAGAGTATTTTAAACCTCTTCAGTGGTGCGACTTTTTAAAAAAATATTTTTTATTCTCCTCCTTTTTCACATTTTCTCCCAAATTTACACCCAACAATAAACAATAATCAGTAACGAATGTAATAAGAACATAACATAAGAACTAGGAGCAGGAGTAGGCCATCTGGCCCCTCGAGCCTGCTCCGCCATTTAATGACATCATGGCTGATCTTTTGTGGACTCAGCTCCACTTTCCGGCCCGAACACTATAACCCTTAATCCCTTTATTCTTCAAAAAACTATCTACCTTTATCTTAAAAACATTCAATGAAGGAGCCTCAACTGCTTCACTGGGCAAGGAATTCCATAGATTCACAACCCTTTGGGCGAAGAAGTTCCTCCTAAACTCAGCTAATGTCAATCCCCAAATCAATAACAACGACCCCATCCTCCCACCAAACCCCAGACATTGGCCCGCATGTTAACATAAACAAATGACAAAAAGGAATCAGGAATCACCCATATTCACCATTAACACATACAGCCCCCTCCCCCCAACCCTCCCAGCCCCCAACCCCCCTAATGTTCGATGTGATCCAATTCTCGAAAGTGCATAATGAATAACGCCCATGAATTTTAAACCCCTGCATCCTTCCCCTCCGTTCAAATTTGACCTTTTCAAGTGTCAAGAATTCCAGCAGGCCCCCCCCCCCCCCCCCCTCCCCCGCCACGCCAGGGCACAGGGTGGAGAGGTTGATCTCCACCCTAACAGGATCCGCCTTTGGGCGATCAACGAGGCGAAGGCTACAACATCTGCTTCCGCGCCCATTTCCAACCCCGGCTGGTCCGACACCCCGACTATGGCCTCCCGGGGGCCCGGGTCGTTTCACATGAGTGCGACTTTTAATAATAGGCAGATTTTTTGTTAAGTTTAAATTAGGATGAAAGATAAATATTTATTCACATAACACCCCTAAATGTAAATGTAACAAAACACTCACTCCCTCAAACACACACGCATATAAGTAAAGATGAATCTAGAGATGAAGTATGCATTTAGGTTATTAACAGAATAACAAGAGTATTGCTAAAAAAAAATGACATTTAGTGAATGAGAAGTAAATCACATTTTGAATTCAGCCTTTGTGTTGCAGGCCAGGGTGGGTTGTCACTGGTGGAACTTTGGAGATAAATGGAAGTTGGAAGTTTCTGGGTTACCAGACAAAGTTGCAGAGGAGTTTCTTTGGAGATGAAGTTTTACAGATGAAGACAAATCAGCCCTTTCCTCACTGTCTAGGTTGACTGGTTTCATTAGGCAGGTTTCCTCTCTTCTTGTTGGAGGATGGTCCCACTTGTGGCTTGTTGATTTCCAGACTGTTTTGTCTCTGGCTGGTTCTTGGAGCAATATGATCCATTTTCTGAAGTCAGTTTCGATCATGTGACCAGAGCTTCTACTGCAGGATTGATAGTTTGAAGTTAGAAGCCATTGCTGCACAATAGTGGATGAACAGTGTCTATTCACACTTGCTCATGATAAACTGATTTCCCCACACCTCTCTTTCTTAAGTTTTGGACTCAGAGACCCTGGGTTGAATTCTCCGTTTCTGAGGCTAAGTCCGGCACGAATGAAGAATCTGCGGGAGGTTCACAACAGGAAAATTGGCACGACCCCTCACCGATTCCAGTACCAATGAGGGGCTAGCACCGGCCAGTGAATGGCCGGGTCCCAGGCCGCACAAGCGCAGGGCTGACGACCTGCACCGGTTGCACCGTAAAACATGGCGCCGGCTGTGCTCGAACCCTAACCCGCCAACTGCGACCCCACAGCCCACCCCCTGGTCACTCCCCACCAGTCCCCCAGCCCTCGCAGAAGCCTCCCCTGGGCCAACGCCGGACGAGTGTGGCAGCGCTGGACACTGTCACGTGGCCCACGCCATCATGCACTCAGCCCATCAGGGGCGGAGCATCGCGGGTGAGCCGGCCAATGAAGCGCCAACAGCATTGAAGCGCCACGTGGCACGCGCCACACTGACGCCAGTTTGGAGGGAGCGGAGTATCGCAAAATGCGTCAAACCGGCGCTGGCCACGATTCCGGGAGTGGGAATCCATTCTCCACCCAATCGTCGATCACAATTTCGGCATGGGGCTATGGAGAATCTAGCCCCCTGAGTCTGGGATGCTATTGATTTTGCGTTTTGGTAACTACATAGACAATAGGAGGTATAAATTTGCAAGTGGAAAGGATGGCAATCCAGCCATAGATATTTACAATTTTAATGGCTTTCTGGAAATAAGTTGGACATGGAGAGGATGTTTCCTCTTATAGGTGAGTCCAGAACTAGGGGGCACCGTTTTAAAATTAGATGTTGCCCTTTTAGGACAGAGATGAGGAGAAACCTTTTCTCTCAGAGGGTGGTGCAAAGTTGGAACTCTCGGCCTCAGAAGGCAGTGGAAGTGGGAAGACTAAATATTTTTAAAGCAGAGGTAAATAGATTATTTTCTTTTAAATTTAGAGTGGCCAATTATTTTTTCTTTTTTTTTCCGATTATGGGGCAATTTAGTGTGGCCAATCCACCTAACCAGCATATCTTTGGGTTCTGGGGTGAAAACCACGCAGACAAGGGGAGAATGTGCAAACTCCACATGGATAGTGACCCAGGGCCAGGATTTGAACCCGGGTCCTCGGCGTCGCAGTACCAGTGCTAACCACTGTGCCACATGCCGCCCCGGTAAATAGATCCTTGTTGGAAAAGGGAATCAAAGGTTATCAGATATAGATGGGAAATATGGAACACAACACATACAGATCAGCCGTGACCTTATTGAGTGGCACAGCAGTTTTGAGGGGCCGATTGGCCTACTTATGCTCCTACTTTGTATGTTTGTATGTGTTAACTCCTGCCTGAGTATAACTTACAATAGGTCACCTGACCTTCAGTATCTTTACTGGGCATGACAAATGCTCAAGGATCGTTTCACTACGTCATTACGAATTAAACCTGCCTCATTGCGCAATATTCAATATAAAATAGCTTTATCACCAGTTGGTTCCACAGCACATTGTTCAGGAAACTGTTGAGAAAGCTTTCTACAGGCCCATCATCCAGACTACCTTTGTCAATTTGATTTGTCCAGTCTATATAAGATTAAAAGCCCCCCAATGTGAATGCATTGCCTTTGTTACAACCACCAATTATTTGTTGCTTGATGCTCTGCGCAACAATGTAGTTTATTGTTAGGGGGCCTATATTCTATTCCCACCAGAGTTTTCTGACCCTCGTTATTCCTAATCCCCACCCACACTGTTCCAGTTCCTGATCTTCTAAACCAAGATCCTTTCACACTACCATCCTTATGCCACCCTTTACTATATGGACTACTCCTCCTCCTTCTGCCCTTTACTATATGGACTACTCTTCCTCCTTCTGCCCTTTACTATATGGACTACTTTTCCTCCTTCTGCCCTTTACTATATGGACCACTCCTCCTCCTTCTGCCCTTTACTATATGGGCTACTCTTCCTCCTTCTGCCCTTTACTATATGGACTACTCTTCCTCCTTCTGCCCTTTACTATATGGGCTACTCTTCCTCCTTCTGCCCTTTACTATATGGACTACTCTTCCTCCTTCTGCCCTTTACTATATGGACTACTTTTCCTCCTTCTGCCCTTTACTATATGGACTACTCTTCCTCCTTCTGCCCGTTACTATATGGGCTACTCCTCCTCCTTCTGCCCTTTACTATATGGACTATTCTTCCTCCTTCTGCCCTTTACTATATGGGCTACTCTTCCTCCTTCTGCCCTTTACTATATGGACTACTCCTCCTCCTTCTGCCCTTTACTATATGGACTACTCTTCCTCCTTCTGCCCTTTACTATATGGGCTACTCCTCCTCCTTCTGCCCTTTACTATATGGACTACTCCTCCTTCTGCCCTTTACTATATGGGCTACTCCTCCTCCTTCTGCCCTTTACTATATGGACTACTCCTCCTCCTTCTGCCCTTTACTATATGGACTATTCTTCCTCCTTCTGCCCTTTACTATATGGACTACTCTTCCTCCTTCTGCCCTTTACTATATGGGCTACTCTTCCTCCTTCTGCCCTTTACTATATGGGCTACTCTTCCTCCTTCTGCCCTTTACTATATGGGCTACTCCTCCTCCTTCTGTCTGAATTTTAAAAATGCTTTATACCGTGGAATGTTATTTTCTCAACATTATTCACCTTGTGACCACGCACCTGTAGTGGCGATTAAATCCAAACCATTTATTTGTGCCATTAGCTTACCTGCCTTATTATGAATGCTTCCTGCAGTCAACTAAAGAGCCTTTCATTTTATTTTTTTACTGCTAGTCAAACAGTGCACCTGGTCTGAATCCCAGGCCTGACAGTGACTCAGGCGCAAGCTCGCTCCCAGACTCCAGCTGATCTGATTCACAAATTAATTTTTTGCCGTTTGTTTCCCAGGAGATTCCGGTCGAAGGATTTGATAACTGGTTTAAACTAGAGCCTCGATCAAGCTCTTCTCGAGTGCAGGGAGATTGTCACCTCATCCTGACACTGACTATGTCACAGGTAATGTTCCAGGCAGGGCGGGAAGGGACAGAGATGTAATTTACCCAGTTACACTGCAGAATCAGAGCATTTGCCTTGGGTCAGTGAGGGTTTTGTCAAGTCTTCTTAATAATGCCCTTAAAATCAACAACGCCATGGCAGCTGATAGTAAACTGCCTGCCCTGAGTTATGGACATGAGTTCATGTTGGAAGATCCTGTGAGAACCAACCCACTGTCTGCACTCATTCATCAACCATCGTCACTAGGCTGAGCATACCATTGCCATATTCTGTCAATGGAAATGTTCTCCGAGAGTCAGAGGAAAGGACCCATACCCCAGTGAGAGTCAGCTCCTTCAGGAGAGGAGGGAAACTACCCCAGTGAGAGTCAGCACCTTCAGAGGGGGAGGAGAACTGTACCCCAGTGAGAGTCAGCACCTTCAGGAGAGGAGGGGAACTGTACCCCAGTGAGAGTCAGCACCTTCAGGAGAGGAGGAGGACTGTACCCCAGTGAGAATCAACACGTTCAGAAGAGGAGGGGAACTGTACCCCAGTGAGAATCAGCACCTTCAGGGGAGGAGGGGAACTGTACCCCAGTGAGAATCAGCACCTTCAGGGGAGGAGGGGAACTGTATGCCAATGAAAGTGTGCACCTTTCGGAGAAGAAGGGAGAGAAGTAGGATAATCTCTCGGTATTTGAGACTGCTGTCATTATTGTCTCCTTTGCAGAGAGGTACGGAGTTGTGTAAGAAGACGAGTGGTGAGAAAATCCATGAGTTGTTGCTGAGGCAACTGTTGGAGATTGAGAACCCTGATTTCCAGGTGAGCATCACTTCATTATAAACAGAAGTAAACAGCAAGAGCAGTGGCTGACTCCAGTGGATGATGTTATACTGGAATATTTAGTGTCTTTGGCAACTCCTGGCCCTCAATATGTCAATTTGAACCTTTTGTGCCACCAATTAAAAAAAAAAATCCTAGCATATTGTCTATACATGGCATTTAGAAATTGAAGTAATGGAATTGATGGGTGGCCTCAGATTCCATTGCCAGGTGCTGTGTTTGTTGATATCAGTCGGGACTGTGCTAGGTTTAGTAACTAGTCTCCACATCCTTGGCTAAGAAGTCAGGACTACTGCTGTTGAGGCAGTGGAGATGGGGTGAGATGCTATGGGGATCAAATTTGATTGTGACTCCCTCACTGTGGAGGAACCTCCTGCCATTCACTGGCTTCATTCACACCTGCTGAATGGGAACCTGGGTGGGGTGGCGGGGGCGGGGGGGGGGGGGGGGGGGGGGGGGGGCAGAGATACACTCAGCATCTGGGGACTTGCCGTGAAACACAGTTGCCTCATAGTGATGTCAACATCAGAGTTAAAAATATCTTTGCAAAACCAGTAACCGTGCAACTAATTTTGTCACCACCTCTTTGCCACAGGAAGACCATAACAGCTGGTCTGGCAAACTCAGCAGACATGCTGTGACTATTCTTTCCCACCATGCCATGCAAGTTGACCTTTCACCTCAACTGAAGGCAGCTGTGTGAGTACAATTTTCATATTAGCTTCTGTCTTGTTGGTAATCAGGAATTTCAAAAAGTAAAGCCTGATGTTCTTCTCAGTCATGGCTTTGTTTTAGTTTATTGTGCTCATCCCTTTCTTTAAATTGCTGTAAGTTAGAAAAGTGTATTATTTTAAAAGAAATAGCTACATTTGGATTTAAGTGAGAAACACCGGGAGTAAGGGGAAATTCAGTCCTACAGAAATAAAGTAATATAAGTAAACCAAATTAAAATAAAGTTAACGTAAGCAAAGTGAGGTTAAGTAATGGCAGGACAGCTCGGCCAAGTGGAATGTGTGGCCTATAATATGTGGGAAGTCATGGACACTGCTGGTGTCCTAGACGACCTACATATTCAGGAAGTGTCACCAGCTGAAAACATTTGAGCACCAGGTTTCAGAGCTCGGGCAGCGTCTGGAATTACTGTGGCTCATGTACAAGGCCGTGATCTATGTCAGTGTTCTTCAAACTTTTCTTCCAGGGACCCATTTTTACCAACCGGCCAACTTTCGGGACCCAACCCGGCCGACCTTTGCGACGCATGCCAGCCGACCTACGCGACCTACTCTGACCGAACTTCACAACCCACCATTTTCTCTTACCTTGTTTGCTGCTGACAAAAATGGAGGAAATGGTTTGGGGTCCCTTTGGCCCTCGTACACGCTCCTCCAATGGAAACTTTTGCATGAAGGTGAAGCCTTCCGGTGTCGGAAAGTATGGAGTCGCCATCTGTCCAAAGTTTCGAATTTTTTCCTTTTAAAATTTTAACAAATAAATCCCCTCGAGCTTGTAAAAAAAATAAAATAAATGAAAAAAATAAAAATTAAATGAATAAAATAAATGAATAAACCCCCTCCCCCCCTCAGACTTGTAAACAAAAAGCTGCGACCGTTTAAGAAAAAAAGCGGCCGCACTGCGCATGCGTGCCCGATCATCTGGTACGCATGCGCAGTGCGGCTGCATTTTCTTTACATGTTTGCGGCCATTTTGAAGGCCACTTGCAGCCGGCGCTATTAACAGCCGTCTGCTGCGGCAGATTTGCGCGATCAGGATCGCCGCGACAGGCAGCTCCGCGACCCTCCTGACACCCGCCCGCGACCCACCCGCGGGTGGCGCCCCTGAGTTTGACAATGCCGTGATCTATGTTGATAGCACATTTTGAGAGGTGGCCACACCGCAACTTAGGCTCCTGGAGACAGAAAGGGAATGGGTGACCATCAGGCAGTCCAAGAGAACTAGACAGGCAGTTCGGGAGTCATCTGGTATCCTGCTCACAAATCGGTTTTCCAGTTTTGAAGCTGGTGAGGGCACTGGTTCCTCAGAGTGCAGTCAGAGCCAAATCTGTGGCACTACAAGCAGCTCGGCTGTACAGGAGGGGGGGCATGAAAAAAGGAAGAGTAATAATTAGCAGGAATTCATTAGTTAAGGGAACAGACCGGCATTTATGCATCCGTAGACATGACGCCAGGTTGGCATGTTGCCACTCTAGTGCCAGAATCAAGGATGCCACAGTGGCTGCAGGACATTTGCGGAGCTAGGTAGAAAATTGTCCCAGAGTGTTCAAGAACATAATCAATTTGGTTTGAGCTAGGGAACAAAAAGGAGCAATAACATTGTTCGATGTAGTCTATAGCCCACTGCTATGATACATTGGGCCATTGCGCGGCCAATTCCAGCCCCACGTGACCCTGAGTCACAACACATTTGAATTAACCAATAATTCTTAGAAATATCACCCAAGTCTTTGTACCTTGGCTGCCAATAATTACGGTCACCAGGTTTGTAAGTTTAAACACAGTTATGTTTTATTTATAACAAGAACTATATGAAATATGCAGTAAATACAACTAGTTAACTATCATTTAATTCCTAATCCCACACTCTATCCTCTATATGTATACACACACACACATACACTCAAACACACACACACACACACAAGACAGACACACACAGAGGGGAGGAGAGGGATGAAGATAAAAGGAAAAGCAAAAAGAGTCTTTGTTTCAGATGGTTGTCTTTAAGCAGACCTTCCTGCAAAGTAAGCTTTCAGATCCAAGTCTGTTTGCAACCTGTAATGGTTTCACTGTAGATTCATTCAGGTCTCTGCAGTTTTAGGAATACAGAAACTCCTAGTCTGTTTATCTAGTGTTGAATAGGCTGTCAGTACTTAAAGTTGACATGGCACCAGGGCTGGATGAGGTGCATCCAAGAATATTGAAGGAAGCCCCTGCAATTGAGTGGAAATTGCAGGGGCACTATCCATAACCTTTCAGTCTTTCCAAGACTCTGGGTAGGAACCAAAGGACTGGAGATTTGCAAACATTACCCCCTTGTTCAAAAAGGGTTGTTAGGATAGCCCCAGCATTTACAGACCAGTCAGTTTAACTTCAGCTTGTAAGTATTCAAGATAGAATTAGTAGTCATGTGGAAAAGTATTGGTTGATTAGGAAGAGCCAGCATAGATTCCTAAAGGAGAAATCGTGGTTGACTAATTTTCTGGGGGTTTTGAAGAGGTAACCGGGTGGTTTGATGAGGGTAATGCGGTTGATGTGGTGCACATGGATTTTCAAAAGGCATTCAATATAGTGCCACAAAACAGACCTGTAAGAAAAATTATAGCTCATTGAATAAAAAGGACAGTAGCAATATGGATACAACATTTACCTGAGTAATAGGAAACAGAGTAATGGTTAATGGCTATTTTTAGGGCTGGAGGAAGGTTTGAAGTGGAGTTCCCCAGGAGTCGGTCTAGTTTTTCCTCATAGAACTATAGAAATGTCACGCCATGGAAAGAGGCCATTCAGCCCATCATGTTGGTGTCAGCCAAAAAAGAGAAAAGAGAAACTAGCTGCTCATTTTCCAGCACCTGGTCAGTTGCCCTGCAGTTTACAGCACTTTAGATGTAGATCCTTTTAAATGAGTTGCGCATTTCGTCCTCAACCATCGATTTAGGCAGTGAATTCTAAACGCTCCCCACCCTTTGGATAAAAGAGCATTTTCTTGTGTCTCCTCTAATCCTTCTACCAATCACCTTAAATCTATGCTCCTGGTAACTGACCCTCAGTTAGGGAAAACAGGACTTTCCTGTTTATCAAATCTAGCTCATAATCTTTTACACTTCAATTAGGTCACCTCTCAGTCTCCTCTGTTCTGAGGTAAACAATCCTAGCCTACCCAATTGTTCCTCATAGCTGGAATTTTCAAGCCTTGGCAGCATTTTTGTAAATCGCCTCTGCACTCTTTCCAGAGCAATTATGTCCTTCCTGTAATGTGGTGACCAGAACTGTACACAAAACACCAGCTGTAGTCTAACCAGTGTTTTATACAATTCCATCATTACATCCCTGCTTTTGTATTCAATATCTCACCCAATAAAGGAAAGCATTCCTTGCAAACCCCACACGGACAGTGACCCAGGGTCGGGGTTGAACCCGGTTCCTCTGCATCGTGAGGCAGCAGTGCTAACCACTGCGCCACCGTGCCGCCCAAAGAGAAGCATTCTATATGCTTTCTTAACCACCTTGTCCATCTGTCTTGCCACATTCAGGGACCTGTGGATATGCACTCCAAGGTCTCTCATTTCCCAACCCCTCATAGAATCACTACAGTGTAGAAGGAGGCCTTTCGGCCCATCGAGTCTGCACCGACCCTCTGAAAGAGCACCCTACCGAGGCCCATGTCCCACCATATTCCAGTCACCCAACCTAACCTTTTGGACGCTAAGGGGCAATTTAGCATTGCCAATCTGCCCAACCTGCACATCTTTGGATTGTGGGGGGAAACCGGAACAACCGGAGGAAACCCACACAGACATGGGTAGAACATGCATGCTCCACACAGTCACCGAGGGCTGGAGTTGAACCCGGGTCCCTGGCGCTGTGAGGTAACAATGCTAAACACTGTGCCGCCCTTTCAATGTCTTGTATTCCCATGCTTTGTTTGTCCTCCCCAAATGCATGACCTCACACTTTTCTGGATTTAATTCTATTTGCCACCTCTCTGCCCACTCAATCAAACTATTGATATCATCTGAAGTAGGCAGCTATCCTCTTCACTATCAACTACATGGCCGATTTTTGTGTCACCTGCTAATTTCCCAATCATCCCACCCACTTTTATGTCTAAATCATTTATTCAGGGCAGCACAATGGCTTCACAGCGCTAGGGTCCCAGGTTCGATTCCCAGCTTGGGTCACTGTCTGTGAGGAGTCTGCACGTTCTCCCCGTGTCTGCGTGGGTTTCCTCCGTGTGCTCCGGTTTCCTCCCAGAGTCCAAAGATGTGTAGGGGTAGGTGGATTGGCTATGCTAAGTTGCCCTTAGTGTCCAAAAAAGGTTAGGTAAAGTGGGGTTACAGGGATAGGGTGGAGGTGTGGGCTTACGTGGGGAGCTCTTTCCAAGGGCCGGCGCAGACTTGATGGGCTGAATGGCCTCCTTCTGCACTGTAAATTCTGTGATTCTGTGATGTATACAACCAACAGCAAGTTCCCCAACACTGGGCCCTGTGGAATACCACTGGAACTGTTTTCCATTTGCAAAAACATTCATTGACTATTGCCCTTTGTTTCCTGTCACTGAGCCAATTTTGGATCCAACCTGCCACCTTCCCCTGTATCCCAAGAGATCTCACTTTTCTGACCAGCTGGCCGAATATGACCTTGTCAAATGCCTTACTGAAAACCATGTAGACAATATCCATGGCACTACCCTCATGAATCCCCCTCGTCGCTTCCTCAAAAAATTCAGTTCGTAAGGCGTGATCTCGCCTGTCCCACCCCCTCCACAAAACCATGCTGCTTATACCCGATCAATCAGTGCCTTTCTAAGTGACAGTTTATCCTGCCTCTCACAATTTATTACAACAAATCACCCAGTGATGCCGAAGTCAGACTGATCAGCCTAGAATTTTCTAGCCTTTTCCTCGCACTTTTGAAATAATGATACAATGTTCGCAACCTCCAATCCTCTAGGACTTCACCTGCATCTAGTGAGGATTGGAAAATTATTCTCAAAGCATTTGCTATTTCCTCCCTGGCTTCCTTGAACAGCCTGGGATGCAATCCATCTGGCCCTGGTGATACAGTATAACTAAGGATGCCAGACCCTCCAGTACTTCCTCTCACTGCGCTTACCGTATCTAATACTTCACATTCGTCTTTAACTAGAATGTCTGCATCATCCCTCTCCTTTGTGAAGACAGAGGCAGCGTGCTCAGTGAGAATCCAGCCACACCTTCTCAATCAGCCTGCAAGTTACTTTTTGTACATCTTTGATCGGCTCTGATATCTATTAATGATCTAGATCTTGGTGTGCAGCGGACAATTTCAAAATTTGCGGATGATATGAAACTTGGAAGCAACGTAAACTGTTGAGGAGGATAGTATAGAACTTCAAAAGGGTATAGACAAGCTGGAGGAGTGGGAGATAGGTGGCAGACAAAGTTCAATGAGAAGTGTGAGGTGATACATTTTGGCAGGAATAACATGAAGAGACTATTCTTAAGAGGGTGCAGGAGCAAAGGGACTTGCGTGTATATGTGCATAGATCATTAAAGGTGCAGGACAGGTGGCGAAAGCAGCTAGTAAAGCACATAGTATTCTGGGCTTTACTAATGGGAGCATAGAGTACAAGAGTAGGAAGATTATGCTGAACTTGTATAAGACACTAGTTAGATCTCAGCTGGAGTATTGTGTACAGTGAACTCATTGGAGAGAGTGCAGGAGAGGTTTACAAGAATGGTTCCAGGGATGAGAAACTTCAGTTCAGAAGATAGTTTGAAGAGGTTGGGACTGTTCTCCTTGGAGAGAAGAAGGCTGAGAGGAGATTTGATAGAGATGTTCAAAATCATGAGGGGGCTGGACAGAGTAATAGGGAGAAACTGTTCCCGTTTGTAAAAGGATCAAGAACGAGAGGGCTCAGATTTAAAGTGATTTGCAAAAGAAGTAAATGTGATGTGAGAAAAAAACCTTTTCGGGTCTGGAATGCACGGCCTGGAAGTGTGGTGGAGGCAGGTTCAATTGAGGAGTTCAAGAGGGCATTAGATGATTACTTGAATAAAGTAAAGTTGCCATAGCCCCAGATGACCATAGGCAGCTTTCCCCTTTGAGGGGGGTGAGCTGACTTGTGGTGATTTAACCTGAGGATTACCCCACCTCGGGAGAGGGGCAAGGTTCATGAATAACCTCATCCAGTATTTGAATAGAAAACATGTGCAAGGGTACAGGGAAAAGGCAAGAGAAGGGGACTAGTTCATAACGTGCAATTGTAGGCATTCTGTGGTTCTGTGATGGGAACAATGTTAGTGTTGAGGAGACAATGCTCGCAGAGAGAACTACATCAAAAACTGCCAAGGCAGCCATAGAGTGGATTGGATACAGAGTAAAGCTCCCTCAGCACTGCCCATCAAGCTCTCCCAGAGCAGATACACCATAAATTAGGTATAGCAAAAAGCTCCCTTTGCCCTGTCTCTATCAATCACTCCCAGGGCAGGTACAGCACAAGGTTAGATACAGCGTTAAGCTCCCTCTGCACTGTCTCCGCCAAATGCTCCTAGGGCAGGTACAGCACAGGTTAGATACAGTGTAAAGTTCGCTCTGTACCCTCCCAATCAAACACTCCCAGAGCAGGTACAACAAAGGTTAGATACAGCATAAAGCACCCTTTGCACTGTCCCCATCAAACGCTCCTAGGGCAGGTACAGCACAGGTTAGATACAGAGTAAAGCTCCCCCTGCACTGTCCCTGTCAAACGCTCCTAGGGCAGGTACTGCACAGGTTAGATACAGAGTAAAGCTCCCCCTGCACTGTCCCTGTCAAACGCTCCTAGGGCAGGTACTGCACAGGTTAGATACAGAGTAAAGCTCCCCCTGCACTGTCCCCGTCAAACGCTCCTAGGGCAGGTACAGCAAGGGATTAGATAGAGTAAAATACTCTCTACACTGTCCCAGCAAATATTCCCAAGGCAGATACAGTATGGGTTAGATCCAGAATAAAGGTTTTTCAAACATCCCTTCAAACAATCTGAAGTGTTCTGAAGGAAATGATCAGCAGCTGACTCAGCTAAACTGTTAATTTCCTTCTCCTGGCAGCGAGTGGCAGGCTTACAGCAAACACCATCATTTCCGTTCCGTAGACTATGGTTTCCTTCTCCAACTCCTTGAGGGCCTGGACCAGACTTTGAAGTTTAATGTTCTTCTCAAAGAGCAGGTAAGATGCTCAGGATGTGGAGGGACAGTATCTAGGTGTTGAATGAGCATTCTTCACTACTTCACATGCCTTCAGTACTGAACCGAAACAGTGGGTGTGGCAGGTTGTATGTCTGCTAAAGCACAAGGTGTGCAAGTTTCATGCCACTGAAGTTTTTTAAAGCATTACTTTAAACCGAGAACATGTGATCTGCATGTGATCTGCATGTGTATCTGTATGTGTATCTGTATGTGTGTGCACCTGTGCATATGTGTAATGCACACACAACAATCCTCTTTAGATCTTACTTAAGATAGTTACATGCCAGTGACAGATTTAAACTCTCTTTCTCAGTGAAATTATCAAATTTCATTACTTGATATTGTTATTTCAATTGATGCGTTTTCCAAATTCCAGTCAGTTGGTGTTTATTAGCTGAAAAAAGTTAGGAGTAGGAATATAGGAACAGGAGCAGACCATTGAGCCCAACCAACCTGCCCCATATCCCTTAATACCTTTACTGAGGAAAATTCTGTCAAACTCATTTAAAATTAACAATTGACCCAGCAACCAAATTTCTACCACCTTTTGCACGGATGTTTCTTGAGTTCATTCCTGAGAAATCTGGCTCTAATTTGTAGGCTCTGCACTGTAATCCTAGTCCAGGATTTTATGGCCCTGCCGTGACGTGTCTCCCCCTGGTGGATGCGGCCGGCCAATTGAATCTTTGGTGGGCGGGGCCATAAAATCCTGGCCCAAGACTCCTCAACCAGGGTACTGGCAGGGATTCACGGACCTCATGTCCCGGGTTTTGAAAACTGGGGTGGTAATGAGCCCGGAGGTGGCAATCTTTGGAGTGTTGGAGGACTTGGGCGTCCAGGAGGAGAAGGAGGCCGGCGTCTTGGCCTTTGCTTCCCTGGTAGCCTGACGACGAATACTGTTGGCATGGAGGGGCTCAAAGCCCCCGAAGACCGAAGCATGGCTATCGGACATAGCGAAGTTTCTCGGTCTTGAGAGGTTCACTATCGGGGTTCGCCCGGAGGTGGCAGCCTTTCATTGTCTTCTTCACGGAGAATTAATCATCAGCGGGGGGGGGGGGGGGCTAGGGTAGCGTGGTTTTAGACAGGTCCCTGCGACAACGGAGTTGTGGTTTCTACTATGCGTCACTTGCTTTTCCTTCTGTACGGTACTATACATTGTCATTGTTTTATATGCCAAAAATACCTCAATAAAAATGTCTTTAAAAAAAAACACTCCTCAACCAGCAGAAATTGTTTCCCTCCGTCGATTCTGTCTGTTAACCTTAATATTGTGAAAACCTAGATAAACTCACCCCTTACCCTTAACCTTGTAAATTCGTTAAGGAATCCCAAGGACCTAGTTTGAGTCATCTCTCCTCAGAATGTGTCTCTTTGAGGCCAGATATCATCCTAACAAATCCATTCGGCACTTCCTCCACATATCCTTCCTCTGGTGTGACTCCCAGAACTGCTCACAGTCCTCAAGGGCTAACCATGGCTTTGTAGATCCAGGTCATAACTTATCATAGAATTTACAGTGCAGAAGGAGGCCATTCAGCCCATCGGGTCTGCACCACCTCTTGGAAAGAGCACCCTACCCGAGGTCAACACATCCACCCTATCCCCATAACCCAGTAACCCCACCCAACACTAAGGGCAATTTTGGACACTAAGGGCAATTTATCATGGCCAATCCACCTAACCCTCACATCTTTGGACTGTGGGAGGAAACCGGAGCACCCGGAGGAAACCCACGCACACACGGGGAGGATGTGCAGACTCCGCACAGACAGTGATCCACGCCGGAATCGAACCTGGGACCCTGGAGCTGTGAAGCAGTTGTGCTATCCACAATGCTACCGTGCTGCCCCGATAACTCACATGTTTCGCAGAGGTTTGCACCTGCCCTGCTACCAAGGTGCATGCTGCACCAGCTGGCAGTCCAGACTGGGCTGTGGAGGACAGGGTGTAGATTGGAGGAGCTGTCCATGCTGCCCAACAACTCCCTTGCTAGCCCCAAGTCACACCCTCTTACTCCTGGCATACAGAGTGCCAGGCTCTGCAGGTGATTACAGCATTCTCTGAGCGGCAGGCCACTCCTCACAGGGATCTCCTTTTTGATTGTTATTGCAGTTGTTTCATTTCTTTAATTTTTGTTTGTTGCAGGAAGAGTCCCTGGGTGACAATTTTGTCCTTTTCATTGACTACAGCTGGGAGCTGCTGCAGAGGATGAGACACATTTTTCCCTTCAATGTTCCAGTGGCATTGAAGCAGCTAGAACTGATGCTGAGGTAATGCAGACTGAACTGAGCCATGTCAGGCCAGAACAGACCGAGCCAGGACCTACTAGACCAGACTAGGTCAGACCAGACCAGGCTGAGCCAGGCCAGACCAGACCAAACCAAGACAGACAAGGTCAGACTGAGCGGGGCCAGGCTGAACTGAGCCAGACCAAACCAGGCCAAACTGAGACAAGCAGGCCTCTCAGTTGAGGGGGTGAGTGCATGTGGCAGTGTTTTTCTCTGTGCATCACAGAGGAACAAAAAGTAAACCACCTGATCAGCCCCGAGGTTTCCACTCACTGGGGTTCAGTCCTGTAATATCAGAGTGGGGCAGGAGATAGACCTTGTGACTCATTGGCAGCATTCCAAACTCTGGGAACACCAGGCTCAAGTCCCACTTCAGGATTCAATGGCCATGGAAGGTGCGTTTCTAATGTGGCCGAACAGGTTGATTATCAGCCTGTAAATGTATCCAATACACTTGATGGAAGGTGGTAAGAGGAGGAGAGTTTCCTGGTCAGCCATGATACAGAAGGCAATGGCAGCTGCAGTACTTTGCCACGTATAACCATGGACCAATCCAATGGGAATCCATGACCGCCAGTGCCATCTTAAAGCAAGATACCTGAAGGAGGAGGATAGCAATACAAACCTAAACATTGGGTGTAGACAGATTATTTTACACATTGTTCATCTATCTCTTCACTGGATAGTGATCAGGAGTAAACTGTGGACAATTGTTTTGCTTCACCTCTTGAACTCGGCAATGTGGCCAATTATGTTATCACATTCACAAACCTATTGCCAATCAGCACAGACTGACTCTCAAACTTGGGACTACCTGGTCCGCGTGCCTTAGTTACTCACTCAAAGTTAACTGTTGAGAAAGCAGCTGCATGTGCCGTCATGTAGGGTAACTTGTTTTGCCAAGAATATCGTTGGAATTGAAATGAAAAAAAATTAAGAATTCTCTCTCTCTCTCTGTTTGTCTATCTCTCTCTCTCCTTTACTGTCCTCTTTCCCATTTTTGATCTTTTTACCCCTCTAATCCTCCCAACTCTCACTTCATCCCTTTCCTCCCACTTTCTGTCTCTCTAATGTTTTACCGACTCCCCTCGTCTCTGTCTTCCTCCATCCGCCGCCTCCTCATTGCCCTTCTCCTTGTCACTGCCCTTTCTTTCCCTCTTCTCTTCATCTTCCACTTTCCCTTCTCTTCCTAATTCTGTCACTCTTACCTTGTTCCTCCATCTCTCTCCCCTGCCTGTCTCTCTTTGGTCCATTTATCCCTTCCCCCAATTCTGCCTTTCTCTCCTGGTTTCCCTCTCTCCATCTCTATCTTACTATTTTTCTCTTCCTCCACCTATTTCCACATTCTTTTTTGTATGTTTGTGTGTGTCTCTCTCTTTCTGTGTCTCCTGGTCCCTCTCTCTCCCAATTTTTCCCCCTCCATCTCTCCTGTTTTTTCTGTACTTGGTTTAATATTTTTCAGGTGTTTGTTGAAGATTTATTCCATGAAAGCCTTTCAAGTGGTCTGTCCTTTACATAATGAGCTCCATGTGGATATTGCCACCGTGGTGAAGGTACAGTGTGGACTTCATTGTCAATATTCAGAGAGCATGCCAGAATCTGATGATAAAAGGCATTGACCTTAAAGGGAGAATCTGACCAAACCAACATTATTAACACACGTTAATGCAGGGGAGGGAGAATTCATTTACTGCAGTGTACCTCAACTTCCAGAACAGTTTCGAGAAAGTGCCACAGGAGAGACTTCTCCATACACTAGACTCAGTTATCATGGGTCTCAGTGTGCCTCAACGTCCAGAAGAACTTTGAGGAAGTGCCACAGGAGAGACTTCTCCATACACTAGACTCAGTTATCATGGGTCTCAGTGTGCCTCAACGTCCAGAAGAACTTTGAGTAAGTGCCACAGGAGAGACTTCTCCACACACTAAACACAATTATCCTGGCAGAGACCAAGTGACATCCTGCATTAACTGTTGAACAGAATGAAACAGCAGGCTATTGTAAAGGGTCAAAGGTCACAGTGAGCAGATGGCCAGGGCTCTGTGCTGCTCCTGGTTTACTAGAAACAACCTGGAATCGCAGTCACAACATGATTTCAATTCACTGATGGGCGGCACGGTGGCACAGTGGTTAGTACTGCTGCCTATGCCGCTGGGAACCCGGGTTCGATCCCGGCCCTGGGTCACTGTCTGTGTGAAGTTTGCACATTCTCCCAGTGTTTGCGTGGGTTTCATCCCCAAGACCCGAAGATGTGCAGGGTAGGTGGATTGGTCACAATAAATCGGCCCCTTAATTGTGGAAAAAAAAATTGGGTACTCTAAATTTATAAAAAACAAAACAAACACACATTCACTGATAAATCAGTTAAAAATTGACTTGGAGGAGATGGTTAAGAGTTTATCAAAACAAAGCAACAAGGTTTGCACTTGGACTGATTAATGGGAAATTACGTTTATATGAACAAATGTAAGGGACAATATACTAGAAAAAAATAGTAGGCACATGGTTTTGATGAGGGAGAGAGAAGCTACCCTTGGGGAAGATGATAGAGTTCTTAGGCACTCACTAACTCCTCTGACACCAACTCCAATCTGAAGCAGAAAGCAACAAAGTGTGTTGCAGTGTTTTTGCACACATTCCAATCTTTATCTGTGGATTTAAACATCACCATCTGCAAGTTCTCCTCCAAGGCACACACCATCTTGACCCTTCACAGCCACTGGGTCAAAATCCTGGAACTGTCTTCCTACCAGCACTGTGGATGTACCTACAGCACATGGACGGCAGAGGTTCAAGAAGGCTGCTCACCATTCAAGGGCAATTAGGTTTGGGCAACAAAAACTGACCTAGCCAGCGATGGCAGCATCCCATGAATGAATGAAAAATAAATAAACGGGCTGACCTGCATGTTCGAAGGTACAGAGAGACCCCAGTCCCTCTAGTCACTGAACTGGGAAATCCAGCTCTAGTGGCAGTGAGTGCTGAACCTGAGACACATTACCACAGAGTTTCAGATCCCAATGTAAAGAGGAAGTAGCTTGTACCTTGGGTTCAACTTAGTTGCAAGACTGTCACGCAGATTAAAGAATGTATGTAGTTACACTTTGTCAAGTGGTATTGCATTGAGTGACATTGCGTCAAGGGGCGCTATGTTGAGCGCAGTGCAGTTTGACACTACACCAACTGACTTTGCATCGGTTTGCCCTGTTTTACAGAAATCCATAGCTGAATGGTATAGGAAAATGTGTGACAAGTTCAAACCAAAAGTGAAGGTACGTGTGACTGAATAAACAAAACTGTCGATTGGCAGGAGAATTTGACTGCGCCGTGTTAGGCGGCGTCTGTTGCTGTCGTGGGAACAGGGGATGTTTTTCATGTCTCTCTTGATCATTAATGGATTAATGAGCGGTTCTGCGATACAAACTGTGTGAAAGCAAGCTGTACTCAGAAGTTGTCAATTTGAGCCTTTGACTGCACTGAGCCAGCTGATCTGAGTTCTCGGAGCAACTGTGTTTCCCGGAGTTCACAGGGGGAATGGAGCTAATGTTCCAGATCCGAATCACTGTGAATCAGGGCAAACGAAGAGTGAGTTTGATTGGGGATGTATTTGAGGGGGTTGATAGTGTGGTGGGTTTGGGGGTGACAGTGAGGTGGGTTTGGAGGGTGACAGTGAGGTGGGTTTGGGGGTGACAGTGAGGTGGGTTTGGAGGGTGACAGGGAGCTGGGTTTGGGGGGGTGACAGTGAGGTGGGTTTGGGGGGTGACAGTGAGGTGGGTTGGGGGGTGACAGTGAGGTGGGTTTGGGGGTTGATGGTGAGGTGGGTTTGGGGGGTGGCGGTGGAAGTAGGTTCGGGGGGGTGACAGTGAGGTAGGTTCAGGGAGTTGACAGTGAGGTGAGTTTGGGGATGATGGTGAGGTGGGTTGGGGGGTGACGGTGAGGTGGGTTTGGGGGGTGACAGTGAGGTGGGTTGGTGGGTGATGGTGAGGTGGGTTTGGGGGGTAACCGTGAGGTGGGTTTGGGAGGTGACAGTGAGGTGGGTTTGGGAGGTGACAGTGAGGTGGGTTGGGGGGTGATGGTGAGGAGGGTTTGGGGCATGATGGTGAGGTGGGTTTGGGAGGTGACAGTGAGGTGGGTTGGTGGGTGATGGTGAGGAGGGTTTGGGGGATGATGGTGAGGTGGGTTTGGGGGTGATGGTGAGGTGGGTTTGGGGGTGATGGTGAGGTGGGTTTGGGGGTGATGGTGAGGTGGGTTTGGGGGTGATGGTGAGGTGGGTTTGGGGGTTGATGGTGAGGTGGGTTTGGGGGGGGTGACGGTGGAAGTAGGTTCGGGGGGGTGACAGTGAGGTAGGTTCAGGGAGTTGACAGTGAGGTGAGTTTGGGGATGATGGTGAGGTGGGTTGGTGGGTGATGGTGAGGTGGGTTTGTGGGGTAACCGTGAGGTGGGTTTGGGAGGTGACAGTGAGGTGGGTTGGGGGGGTGACAGTGAGGTGGGTTTGGGAGGTGACAGTGAGGTGGGTTGGGGGGTGATGGTGAGGAGGGTTTGGGGCATGATGGTGAGGTGGGTTTGGGAGGTGACAGTGAGGTGGGTTGGTGGGTGATGGTGAGGTGGGTTTGGGGGGTGACAGTGAGGTGGGCTTGGGGGGTGACAGTGAGGTGGGTTGGGGGTGATGGTGAGGAGGGTTTGGGGGATGACGGTGAGGTGGGTTTGTGGTTGACAGTGAGGTGGGTTTGGGGGGTGACAATGAGGCGGGCTTGGGGGCTGACAGTGAGGTGGGTTGGGGGTGATGGTGAGGAGGGTTTTGGGGGGATGGTGAGGTGGGTTTGGGGGGTGATAATGAGGTGGGTTTGGGGGGGTGACGGTGAGGTGGGCTTGGGGGATGACAGTGAGGTGGGTTGGGGGGGTGACGGTGAGGTGGGTTTGTGGGGGTGATGGTGAGGTGGGCTTGGGGGGTGACAGTGAGGTGGGTTGGGGGGTGACGGTGAGGTGGGTTGGGGGGTGACGGTGGGGTGGGTTTGGGGGGTGACGGTGAGGTGGGATTGGGGGGGTGACAGTGAGGTGGGTTGGGGGGGTGAGCATGAGGTGGGTTTGGGGGGGTGACAGTGAGGTGGGTTTGGTGGGTGATGGTGAGGTGGGTTTGGGGGGTAACAGTGAGGTGGATTGGGAGTGACAGTGAGGTGGGTTGAGGGGGTGACAGTGAAGTGGGTTTGGAGGGTGACAGTGAGGTGGGTTGGGGGGGTGATGGTGAGGAGGGTTTGGGGCATGATGGTGAGGTGGGTTTGGGAGATGACTTGAGGTGGGTTGGTGGGTGATGGTGAGGTGTGTTTGGGGGGGTAACAGTGGGGTGGGCTTGGGGGGTGACAGTGAGGTGGGTTTGGGGGGGTGACAGTGAGGTGGGTTGGTGGGTGATGGTGAGGTGGGTTTGGGGGGTAACAGTGAGGTGGATTTGGGAAGTGACAGTGAGGTGGGTTGAGGGGGTGACAGTGAAGTGGGTTTGGAAGGTGACAGTGAGGTGGGTTGGGGGGTGATGGTGAGGAGGGTTTGGGGCATGATGGTGAGGTGGGTTTGGGAGGTGACAGTGAGGTGGGTTGGTGGGTGATGGTGAGGAGGGTTTGGGGGATGATGGTGAGGTGGGTTTGGGGGTGATGGTGAGGTGGGTTTGGGGGTGATGGTGAGGTGGGTTTGGGGGTGATGGTGAGGTGGGTTTGGGGGTGATGGTGAGGTGGGTTTGGGGGTTGATGGTGAGGTGGGTTTGGGGGGGGTGACGGTGGAAGTAGGTTCGGGGGGGTGACAGTGAGGTAGGTTCAGGGAGTTGACAGTGAGGTGAGTTTGGGGATGATGGTGAGGTGGGTTGGTGGGTGATGGTGAGGTGGGTTTGTGGGGTAACCGTGAGGTGGGTTTGGGAGGTGACAGTGAGGTGGGTTGGGGGGGGTGACAGTGAGGTGGGTTTGGGAGGTGACAGTGAGGTGGGTTGGGGGGTGATGGTGAGGAGGGTTTGGGGCATGATGGTGAGGTGGGTTTGGGAGGTGACAGTGAGGTGGGTTGGTGGGTGATGGTGAGGTGGGTTTGGGGGGTGACAGTGAGGTGGGCTTGGGGGGTGACAGTGAGGTGGGTTGGGGGTGATGGTGAGGAGGGTTTGGGGGATGACGGTGAGGTGGGTTTGTGGTTGACAGTGAGGTGGGTTTGGGGGGTGACAATGAGGCGGGCTTGGGGGCTGACAGTGAGGTGGGTTGGGGGGTGATGGTGAGGAGGGTTTTGGGGTGATGGTGAGGTGGGTTTGGGGGTGATAATGAGGTGGGTTTGGGGGGTGACGGTGAGGTGGGCTTGGGGGATGACAGTGAGGTGGGTTGGGGGGGACGGTGAGGTGGGTTTGTGGGGGTGATGGTGAGGTGGGCTTGGGGGGGTGACAGTGAGGTGGGTTGGGGGGTGACGGTGAGGTGGGTTGGGGGGGTGACGGTGGGGTGGGTTTGGGGTGTGACGGTGAGGTGGGATTGGGGGGTGACAGTGAGGTGGGTTGGGGGGGTGGCAGTGAGGTGGGTTTGGGGGGGTGACAGTGAGGTGGGTTGGTGGGTGATGGTGAGGTGGGTTGGGGGGGTAACAGTGAGGTGATTTGGGAAGTGACAGTGAGGTGGGTTGAGGGGGTGACAGTGAAGTGGGTTTGGAAGGTGACCAGTGAGGGGGGTTGGGGGGTGATGGTGAGGAGGGTTTGGGGCATGATGGTGAGGTGGGTTTGGAGATGACTTGAGGTGGGTTGGTGGTGATGGTGAGGTGGGTTTGGGGGGGTAACAGTGAGGGTGGGCTTGGGGGGTGACAGTGAGGTGGGTTGGGGGGTGATGGTGAGGAGGGTTTGGGGGATGATGGTGAGGTGGGTTTGGGGGATGATGGTGAGGTGGGTTTGTGGGTGACAGTGAGGTGGGTTGGGGGTGATGGTGAGGAGGGTTTTGGGGTGATGATGAGGTGGGTTTGGGGGGGGTGACGGTGAGGTGGGCTTGGGGGGGGTGACGGTGAGGTGGGTTGGGGGTGATGGTGAGGTGGGCTTGGGGGGGGGTGATGGTGAGGTGGGCTTGGGGGGGGTGACAGTGAGGTGGGTTGGGGGGTGATGGTGAGGTGGGTTTGGGGGTGACGGTGAGTGGGTTTGGGGGTGACAGTGAGGTGGGTTGGGGGGGTGACGGTGGGGTGGGTTTGGGGGGGTGATGGTGGAGGTGGGCTTGGGGGGGGTGACAGTGAGGTGGGTTGGGGGGTGATAGTGAGGTGGGTTTGGGGGTGACGGTGAGGTGGGTTGGGGGGTGACGGTGAGGTGGGTTGGGGGGGTGACGGTGGGGTGGGTTTGAGGGTGACGGTGAGGTGGGATTGGGGGGTGACAGTGAGGTGGGTTGGGGGGGGTGGCGGTGAGGTGGGTTTGGGGGGGTGAGAGTGAGGTGGGTTGGTGGGTGACGGTGAGGTGGGTTGGGGGGTGACGGTGGGGTGGGTTTGGGGGTGACGGTGAGGTGGGATTGGGGGGTGACAGTGAGGTGGGTTGGGGGCGTGGCGGTGAGGTGGGTTTGGGGGGGTAACAGTGAGGTGGATTTGGGAAGTGACAGTGAGGTGGGTTGAGGGGGTGACAGTGAAGTGGGTTTGGGAGGTGACAGTGAGGTGGGTTGGGGGGGTGATGGTGAGGAGGGTTTGGGGCATGATGGTGAGGTGGGTTTGGGAGATGACTTGAGGTGGGTTGGTGGGTGATGGTGAGGTGGGTTTGGGGGGGTAACAGTGAGGTGCGCTTGGGTGGTGACAGTGAGGTGGGTTGGGGGGTGATGGTGAGGAGGGTTTGGGGGATGATGGTGAGGTGGATTTGGGGGATGATGGTGAGGCGGGTTTGTGGGTGACAGTGAGGTGGGTTGGGGGTGATGGTGAGGAGGGTTTTGGGGTGATGATGAGGTGGGTTTGGGGGGGTGACGGTGAGGTGGGCTTGGGGGGGTGACGGTGAGGTGAGTTGGGGGTGATGGTGAGGTGGGCTTGGGGGGGGGTGATGGTGAGGTGGGCTTGGGGGGGGTGACAGTGAGGTGGGTTGGGGGGTGATGGTGAGGTGGGTTTGGAGGTGACGGTGAGGTGGGTTTGGGGGTGACAGTGAGGTGGGTTGGGGGGGTGACGGTGGGGTGGGTTTGGGGGGGTGATGGTGAGGTGGGCTTGGGGGGGTGACAGTGAGGTGGGTTGGGGGGTGATGGTGAGGTGGGTTTGGGGGTGACGGTGAGGTGGGTTTGGGGGTGACAGTGAGGTGGGTTGGGGGGGTAACAGTGAGGTGGATTTGGGAAGTGACAGTGAGGTGGGTTGAGGGGGGTGACAGTGAAGTGGGTTTGGGAGGTGACAGTGAGGTGGGTTGGGGGGTGATGGTGAGGAGGGTTTGGGGCATGATGGTGAGGTGGGTTTGGGAGATGACTTGAGGTGGGTTGGTGGGTGATGGTGAGGTGGGTTTGGGGGGGTAACAGTGAGGTGCGCTTGGGTGGTGACAGTGAGGTGGGTTGGGGGGTGATGGTGAGGAGGGTTTGGGGGATGATGGTGAGGTGGATTTGGGGGATGATGGTGAGGCGGGTTTGTGGGTGACAGTGAGGTGGGTTGGGGGTGATGGTGAGGAGGGTTTTGGGGTGATGATGAGGTGGGTTTGGGGGGGTGACGGTGAGGTGGGCTTGGGGGGTGACGGTGAGGTGAGTTGGGGGTGATGGTGAGGTGGGCTTGGGGGGGGGTGATGGTGAGGTGGGCTTGGGGGGGGTGACAGTGAGGTGGGTTGGGGGGTGATGGTGAGGTGGGTTTGGGGGTGACGGTGAGGTGGGTTTGGGGGTGACAGTGAGGTGGGTTGGGGGGGTGACGGTGGGGTGGGTTTGGGGGGGTGATGGTGAGGTGGGCTTGGTGGGGTGACAGTGAGGTGGGTTGGGGGGTGATGGTGAGGTGGGTTTGGGGGTGACGGTGAGGTGGGTTTGGGGGTGACAGTGAGGTGGGTTGGGGGGGGTGACGGTGGGGTGGGTTTGGGGATGACGGTGAGGTGGGTTTGGGGGGGTAACAGTGAGGTGGATTTGGGAAGTGACAGTGAGGTGGGTTGAGGGGGTGACAGTGAAGTGGGTTTGGGAGGTGACAGTGAGGTGGGGTGGGGGGTGATGGTGAGGAGGGTTTGGGGCATGATGGTGAGGTGGGTTTGGGAGATGACTTGAGGTGGGTTGGTGGGTGATGGTGAGGTGGGTTTGGGGGGGTAACAGTGAGGTGGGCTTGGGGGGGTGACAGTGAGGTGGGTTGGGGGGTGATGGTGAGGAGGGTTTGGGGGATGATGGTGAGGTGGGTTTGGGGGATGATGGTGAGGTGGGTTTGTGGGTGACAGTGAGGTGGGTTGGGGTGATGGTGAGGAGGGTTTTGGGGTGATGATGAGGTGGGTTTGGGGGGGTGACGGTGAGGTGGGCTTGGGGGGGTGACGGTGAGGTGGGTTGGGGGTGATGGTGAGGTGGGCTTGGGGGGGGTGATGGTGAGGTGGGCTTGGGGGGGTGACAGTGAGGTGGGTTGGGGGGTGATGGTGAGGTGGGTTTGGGGGTGACGGTGAGGTGGGTTTGGGGGTGACAGTGAGGTGGGTTGGGGGGTTGACGGTGGGGTGGGTTTGGGGGGGTGATGGTGAGGTGGGCTTAGGGGGGGTGACAGTGAGGTGGGTTGGGGGGTGATGGTGAGGTGGGTTTGGGGGTGACGGTGAGGTGGGTTTGGGGGTGACAGTGAGGTGGGTTGGGGGGGGTGACGGTGGGGTGGGTTTGGGGGTAACGGTGAGGTGGGTTTGGGGGGTGACAGCGAGGTGGGTTGGGGGGGTGGCGGTGAGGTGGGTTTGGGGGGGTGACGGTGTGGTGGGTTTGGGGGTGATGATGAGGTGGGCTTATGGGTGATGATGAGGTGGGCTTGGGGGGTGACAATGAGGTGGGTTTGAGGGGTGATGGTTGGTGGGTTTGGGGGGGTGACAGTGAGGTGGGTTTGGGGGGGTGACAGGTGGGTTTGGGGGGTGACGGTGAGGTGGGTTTGGGGGATGATGGTTGGTGGGTTTGGGGGGTGATGATGAGGTGGGTTTGGGGGGTGACGGTGAGGTGGGTTTGGGGGGTGACAGTGAGGTGGGTTTGGGGGGTGATGATGAGGTGGGTTTGGGGGGTGACGGTGAGGTGGGTTTGGGGGGTGACAATGAGGTGGGTTTGGGAGGGCGACAGGTGGGTTTGGGGGGTGACAGTGAGGTGGGTTTGGGGGGGTGACAGGTGGGTTTGGGGGGTGACAGTGAGGTGGGTTGGTGGGTGACAGTGAGGTGGGTTGGGGTGACAGTGATGCGGGCTTGGGTGTGATGGTGAGGTGGGCTTGGGGGTGATGGTGAGGTGGGTCTGGGGGTGATGATGAGGTGGGTTTGGGGGGGGTGGCGGTGGAAGTAGGTTCGGGGGGGTGACAGTGAGGTAGGTTCAGGGAGTTGACAGTGAGGTGAGTTTCGGGATGATGGTGAGGTGGGTTGGGGGGTGACGGTGAGGTGGGTTTGGGGGGTGACAGTGAGGTGGGTTGGTGGGTGATGGTGAGGTGGGTTTGGGGGGGTGACGGTGAGGTGGGATTGTGGGGTGACAGTGAGGTGGGTTGGGGGGGGGTGGCGGTGAGATGGGTTTGGGGGGGTGACAGTGAGGTGGGTTGGTGGGTGATGGTGAGGTGGGTTTGGGGGGGTAACAGTGAGGTGGGCTTGGGGGGTGACAGTGAGGTGGGTTGGGGGGGTGACAGTGAAGTGGGTTTGGGAGGTGACAGTGAGGTGGGTTGGGGGGTGATGGTGTGGAGGGTTTGGAGCATGATGGTGAGGTGGGTTTGGGAGATGACTTGAGGTGGGTTGGTGGGTGATGGTGAGGTGGGTTTGGGGGGGTAACAGTGAGGTGGGCTTGGGGGGTGACAGTGAGGTGGGTTGGGGGGTGATGGTGAGGAGGGTTTGGGGGATGATGGTGAGGTGGGTTTGGGGGATGATGGTGAGGTGGGTTTGTGGGTGACAGTGAAGTGGGTTGGGGGTGATGGTGAGGAGGGTTTTGGGGTGATGGTGAGGTGGGTTTGGGGGTTGACGGTGAGGTGGGCTTGGGGCGGTGACGGTGAGGTGGGTTAGGGGTGATGGTGAGGTGGGCTTGGGGGGGGTGATGGTGAGGTGGGCTTGGGCGGGATGACAGTGAGGTGGGTTGTGGGGTGATGGTGAGGTGGGTTTGGGGGTGACGGTGAGGTGGGTTTGGGGGTGACAGTGAGGTGGGTTGGGGGGGTGACGGTGGGGTGGGTTTGGGGGGTGATGGTGAGGTGGGCTTGGGGGGGGGTGACAGTGAGGTGGGTTGGGGGGTGATGGTGAGGTGGGTTTGGGGGTGACGGTGAGGTGGGTTTGGGGGTGACAGTGAGGTGGGTTGGGGGGGTGACGGTGGGTGGGTTTGGGGGGTGACGGTGAGGTGGGTTTGGGGGGTGACAGCGAGGTGGGTTGGAAGGGTGGCGGTGAGGTGGGTTTTGGGGGGGTGATGGTGAGGTGGGTTTGGGGGTGATGATGAGGTGGGCTTGGGGGTGATGATGAGGTGGGCTTGGGGGGTGACAATGAGGTGGGTTTGAGGGGTGATGGTTGGTGGGTTTGGGGGGGTGACAGTGAGGTGGGTTTGGGGGGGTGACAGGTGGCTTTGGGGGGTGACGGTGAGGTGGGTTGGGGGGTGATGGTGAGGTGGGTTTGGGGGTGACGGTGAGGTGGGTTTGGGGGTGACAGTGAGGTGGGTTGGGGGGTGACGGTGGGGTGGGTTTGGGGGGGGTGATGGTGAGGTGGGCTTGGGGGGGGTGACAGTGAGGTGGGTTGGGGGGTGATGGTGAGGTGGGTTTGGGGGTGACGGTGAGGTGGGTTTGGGGGTGACAGTGAGGTGGGTTGGGGGGGTGACGGTGGGGTGGGTTTGGGGGGTGACGGTGAGGTGGGTTTGGGGGGTGACAGCGAGGATGGGTTGGGAGGGTGGCGGTGAGGTGGGTTTTGGGGGGGTGATGGTGAGGTGGGTTTGGGGGTGATGATGAGGTGGGCTTGGGGGTGATGATGAGGTGGGCTTGGGGGGTGACAATGAGGTGGGTTTGAGGGGTGATGGTTGGTGGGTTTGGGGGGGTGACAGTGAGGTGGGTTTGGGGGGGTGACAGGTGGGTTTGGGGGGTGACGGTGAGGTGGGTTTGGGGGATGATGGTGAGGTGGGTTTGGGGGGTGATGATGAGGTGGGTTTGGTGGGTGACGGTGAGGTGGGTTTGGGGGGTGACAGTGAGGTGGGTTTGGGAGGGTGACAGTGGGTTTGGGGGGTGACAGTGAGGTGGTTTGGGGGGGTGACAGGTGGGTTTGGGGGGTGACAGTGGGGGGTTGGTAGGTGACAGTGAGGTGGGTTGGGGTGACAGTGATGCGGGCTTGGGTGTGATGGTGAGGTGGGCTTGGGGGTGATGGTGAGGTGGGTTTGGGGGTGATGATGAGGTGGGTTTGGGGGGGTGGCGGTGAGGTGAGTTTGGGGATGATGGTGAGCTGGGTTGGGGGGGTGACAGGTGGGTTTGGGGTGATGGTGAGGTGGGTTTGGGGGTGACGGTGAGGTGGGTTTGGGGGTGATGGTGAGGTGGGTTTGGGGGTGATGGTGAGGTGGGTTTGGGGGTGATGGTGAGGTGGGTTTGGGAGGTGATGGTGAGGTGGGTTTGGGGGTGATGGTGAGGTGGGTTTGGGGGTGATGGTGAGGTGGTTTGGGGGAATGACAGTGAGGTGGGTTTGGGGGTGATGATGAGGTGGGTTGGGGGGTGACAGTGAGGTCGGTTGGGGGGTGACAGTGAGGTTGGTTGGGGGTGATGATGAGGTGGGTTTGGGGGGTGACAGTGAGGTGAGTTGGGGGGGTGACAATGAGGTTGGTTGGGGGGGTGACAGTGAGGTGGGTTTGGGGGAATGACAGTGAGGTGGGTTTGGAGGTGATGCTGAGGTGGGTTGGGGGAGCTGCTGCTTTGTTAGTTTCGGAGATAAAAGGTCCCTCACTTTATGAAGATTGTGATCTCAGGTTGACTTGATTTTTCAGCATGGACTGGTTAAGCCGATGCGAGTGGTACAACAGGTTGACGCAGTTTGCACAGAACTACGTAGAAATCAAAACCAATACAACCAAATATTTGTCAGGTATTGACCCCTATGTTTCTACATTTTAGCATTGCAATTTCTTTTTTCAAATAAATTGATCATTATAATGCGGGGAATAAAGCCCATGACCTCTTTGACACATGGGTGCAGTGGCCAACAGTTAGACATTCAGGAGCTGGGCTTCAGCACTGGCAAATATCCTTGCAACCAAAGAGTGAGTATTTGGGTCAGGACAGGGCACCTGAGCACATGCTCTCTAATGTTCCTGGTCGGGGTCTGGGATCTGGGTCTCGGGACTCCTGCTGTGGCTGGGGATGAGTGTGCAGAGGCTTGGTGGTTGGCACTCTGAGAGAAGGCGGGACATGCTAGGGTGGGGGAGGCTTGAAGGATTTAAGGGTCCCAGAAGATGAAGGATAGGCAGTGGCGAGATTCAGCATATCCCTCGGGCAGGGAGGTCCTCATCTTTGCCCGCTTCTCATAGGATGAGGCTTTGTCCATCAGCTCACCTCTTTAGAACATAGAACATAGAACAGTACAGCACAGAACAGGCCCTTCGGCCCTTGATGTTGTGCCGAGCATTATCCGAAACCAAGATCAAGCTATCTCACTCCCTGTCATTTTGGTGTGCTCCATGTGCCTATCCAATAACCACTTGAAAGTTCCTAAAGTGTCCGACTCCACTATCACAGCAGGCAGTCCCATTCCACATCCTAACCACTCTCTGAGTAAAGAACCTACCTCGGACATCCCTCCTGTATCTCCCACCCTGAATCTTATAGTTATGCCCTCTTGTAACAGCTACATCCACCCGAGGAAATAGTCTCTGAACATCCACTCTATCTATCCCCCTCATCGTCTTATAAACCTCTATTAAGTCGCCTCTCATCCTCCTCCACTCCAAAGAGAAAAGCCCTCGTTCCCTCAACCTTTCCTCATAAGACCTATCCTGCAAACCAGGCAGCATCCTGTAAATTTCCTTTGCACCCTTTCCAATGCTTCCACATCGTTCCTATAATGAGGTGACCAGAACTGCACACAATACTCCAAATGTGGTCTCACCAGGGTCATGTATAGTTGCAGCATAACTGTCACTTGACATCAGCTCCTCCACAAACCACCTTCAAGATACAGTGACCGCAATGCACTAATGCAAATTTTCCCCGCAACAGCCAATCAGCAGCTCAGCTCTACTGCCCTCTGCTGGATGCTTGCCGTCACTTGAACACGGAGGATGTCTTGCTCAGGTACACGTTCTGGATGCAGTGACCGCAATGCACTGATGCAAATTTTCCCCACAACAGCCAATCAGCAGCTCCGCTCTATTACCTTCTGCTGGATCTCCTCCCCCCCCCCACTCCCCCGTCAGTCCCCACCACACTATCCCGCCCCTCCCCCCGCACTCAGCAGAATGTCACTGACATCCCCTCCTGAATGTCCCAGCCATGCCCTAGCGTCTGCATCAGCTCTGGGATAACTTTGCCCAGAGGCTTCCAATCTGATTGGGCCTCAACGGAGTCCTGGGTTCCAATGGATCTCCGACTGCAAATTCACTTGGATGTTCCTCCCTCCACATGATGTGCATCAGCATTTGTGTGGTGCTCACCAGATTGTGCCCCAGAAGCCTGTCCACTGGTGTCGCCCACCGAGGTATGTCTCTCTGCTTTGGTGGAAGGTAAGGATGATGGCTGTGACCACTCAATGTTGGTCTCCTCAGGGCTCTCCTCCTGGGTGTTCTCTTTGGTGGCGAGGGAAAGGGGCTACCCCGGATGGCCTGCCACATTGGGCAGAGATCCTGTGACAGAATGGAGATGTGGTCAGTGAAGGATCATTTTGTCTGATATGAAAAATTCACTTGAGGCAGGTTCACTTGGGTGAACGGGCACTGGATCTGCGGCGCAGGCCAACTTCGCTGTCAGTGACTGCTCTCTCCTCTGACCACCCCGCGATCTCCAGGGCCTGTTACTCATTGAATCATAGAATCCCTACAGTGCCGGAGGAGTGCATTTGACCCATTGAGTCTGCACTGGCCCACCGAAAGAGCACCCTACCTAGGCCCAATCCCCTGCACAATCTCCCTAACTCCACAATTTCACCGAACATGTGGACACAAAGGGGGGTTTATTTTTTTAAAATATTTTTATTAATAATAACAATAACAATGACATAAACATGGTACAATAATCATTTCCACTCCCATCCCAATCTTCACACACCCCAACCATAAAACAGCAATTCCCCCCCCCCCGGAATACTGCATCTGCTGACATTTTAATTTTCCCCGAGAAAGTCGATGAACGGCTGCCACCTCCGGGTGAACACCAGCATTGACCCTCTTAAGGCAAACTTTATTTTCTCGAGACTGAGAAACCCAGCCATGTCACTAACCCAGGTCTCTACACTCGGGGGCTTCGAGTCCCTCCACATTAACAAGATCCGTCTCCGGGCTACCAGGGAGGCAAAGGCCAAGACGTCAGCCTCTTTCGCCCCCTGAACTCCCGGATCTTCCAACACTCCAAAGATCGCTACCTCCGGACTTGGCATCACCCGTGTTTTTAGTACCATGGGCATTGCCTTAGCAAAACCCTGCCAAAATCCTCCAAGCTTCAGGCATGCCCAGAACATGTGGACATGATTTGCTGGGCTTCCCACGCACCTCGCATACGTATCCTCTACCCCGAAAAACTTGCTCATCCCAGCCACTGTCATGTGTGCCTGGTGGACTACCTTAAATTGTATCAGGCTAAGCCTGGCATATGACAACGCGGTATTAACCCTGCTTAGGGCATCCGCCCATAGACCTGCCTCTATCTCTCCTCCCAACTCGTCTTCCCACTTAACCTTAAGCTCCTCCACCGGAGTTACTCTGCCTCTGAAAGCTCTTGGTAAATATCTGAAGCCTTCCCCTCTCCCACCCAGGTGCTGGAAACTACTCTATCCTGTATCCCCCGTGGCGGCAGCAGCGGAAAGCCGGCACCTGTTTTCTCAGGAAGTCTCGCACCTGCAAATACCGAAACCCATTCCCTGCTGGCAATTCAAATTTATCCTCCAAGGCTTTCCAACTGGGAAAGCTCCCATCTATAAATAGATCCCCTGTCCTTCTAATTCCTGCCCTTTGCCATCTCTGGAACCCACCATCCAGTCTACCCTGTACAAACCGATGATTATTATGAATCGGGGTCCAAACTGATGCTCCCTCCACTCTCTTATATCTCCTCCATTGCCCCCAGATTCTCAGAGCTGCCACCACCATCGGACTTGTGGAGTATCGGGTGGAGAGAATGGAAGAGGTGCCGTTATCAGTGCTCCCAAACTTGTGTCTTTGCATGACGCCGCCTCCATCCACTCCAACACTGATCCCTCCCCCACTACCCACTTCATAATCCTGGCTATATTAGCCGCCCAGTAGTAATTGCTGAAGGTGGACGTGGCAATGCTACAAGAGACACACCTAAAGGTTACAGACCAGACGAGATTGAGGAAGGGGTTGGTTAGCCAAGTATTCCACTCAGGACTGGACTCAAAGACCAGGGGGGTAGCGATCTTGATCAACAAACAAGTGGTATTCGAAGCAGGGAGAATCATGTCAGACAAGGGGAGTAGGTACATAATGGTGAGTGGGAAGCTGGAGGGGGTGCGAGTGGTACTCCTGAACATATATGCTCCGAATTGGGACGACGTGGAATTTATGAAGCGGGTGTCAGGTAAGATTCCAGACTTAGAGTCACATAACCTGATCATGGGAGGAGATTTTAACAGAGTCATTGATCCGGAATCAGACTGGTCAAAATCCAGGACAGGGAGGAGACCTGCTGCAGCAAAGGAATTGAAAGGGTTTATAGAACAGATGGGGGGAGTACACCCATGGAGGTTTGCACGGCCGAGGACGTAGGAGTCATTCAGTTCTCTCACGTTCCATGTAATCAGCCTGGTCGCCACCCACTTTAGGCCAGCCTCTGGCTCGCGCCCTCCACCTCCTCGAGCCCCCGCCCTCAGGTATTCGCCATTCCCGACCTCCCATTTGTCCCCGAGTAACAGTTCCTCCCCTGTCAGCAAAGTAGCTGCCCTGCCCTCCCTCCCTCCAAGCAACAACATTAGAAACTAACCCCCCCAAGTCAAGTAAGGGGTGGGGGGGCGGGTTTAAGACATGGATGGGTTGTGCTGGAAGGTGCCAGGGTGTGCTGGGGCACAAGCGCAGTGGTCGCATATGGGGAGAGGGTGAGGTGTCAACCACTGATTTCTATGGGGGGGGGGGGCAATGGAGATCAGGGAGGATGGGGGGCAGAGGTCAGGTGGGGGGCAGGCAGAACTAATGCCAGGTGAGCCATGTCCACTTATCGTGACGGCTTGGTGGAGGGTCTTGGTCCTCTTCCTGCACTGTACAATAGTCCTCCTGGTCACACTGCCTGTACTGACGGCTGCTGCCATTGCCGCCCAGGCCACATTGGGGGACTTGCTGCTGTGGATCCTCTAATGTCCTGTCTCGCCTCTATGGCATCCAGAAGCCTGGCCAAGTCAGCAACCCCAAAGCGTGGAGCAGATCTGCATGGTACCATGCTTGCATGCTGACTGGGAGTGAGTTGTGAGCAAGCATTTTTTTAAAAAGCATTTTTATTCAAAATTTTCAACATTGTTACAATTTGCAACAACTCCACACGCCTCCCAACCCATCAAGCCCCCCCCCCCCCCAGCAATCAATAGTAACCAATCCTCAAAATGCAAGATAAACAAAGCCGAACAATTGTAGAACCCAACACTACCACCCCCCCCCCCCCCCCCCCCCCCCCCCAACTGCTCCCAGCAAACTTTATCCAGAGACAGAAACTCCAGCAGGTCCCCCCGCCACACAGGCACAGGGTAGAGAAACTGACCCCCACCCCAACAAGACCCGCCCCTGGCCGATCAGCGAGGCAAAGGCTAAAACACCTGTCCCGCACCCACCTCTAGCTCCGGCCGATCTAACACCCCAAATATAGATTCTAGGGGATCGGACTCCACGTCCATATGAAAAACCCCCGAGATGGTGCTGAATATCATCCTCCAAAATCTTGCCAGCTTCAGGCAGGGTCAAAACATATGTACATGGTTCACAGGGCCCCTCCCACATCACTCGCAGACATCCTTCACCCCCTCGAACAGCCGGCTCATCTGAGACTTTGTAAGGTGCCCCCTGTACACTACCTGCAGCTGTATCAGCCGCAGCCTCGTGACAAGGTGGAGGCATTTACCCTCTGCAACATCACATTGACCCTCCTCCAGCCCCATCCCCAACTCTTCCTCTCACCTTGTTTTAACTCCCTCTATGGACATTCAATCCCTCAAACTTCCGCCCCACGCCAGCCCAAACCTCTCGCCCAGCTCCTCCAGACTCACAAATCTCTCTCCCAGAAACAGATCCTTCATTTCCTTAATCCCCCTCTCTTCCCATCCCCAAAATCTTGCATCCATCCTGCCCGGCTCGAACCCGTGATTCCCCCTAATCGGCATTCCCCCCAACCCAGCTTCCAACCTAAAATGGTGCGTAAACTGCCTCCTGATCGTCAACACAAAAGCCCCACCTCCCTATTCCATCCCTGATTCTTCTCTGCATTTGCCGCCCAAGTGTAATACGTCAAATTTGGGAGGCCATACCCCACTCCTCCCCCCCCCCCCCCCCCTCCCTGCCGTCCCCTCCTCACTATTACCTTCCTAATCCTACCACCTTCCCCGCCCAAACAAACAAGATCAGCCTGCTAACCCCCCTAAGAAACACCTTGGGCAAAAAGACCAACAGGCATTGAAACAAGAACAGGAATAGCAGCAAAACAGTCACCTTTACTGTTGAAGACAGAGGGAGATTGTCCCACATCGATACGTCAACCTTCATCCTCCCCACCAAGCTAGTGAAATTAAACTTCCAAAGCCCTGCCCAATCCTGGGCCACCTGCACCCCAAATACCTAAAATGAGATGCACCAGGCGAAATGACAGCCAAACCCCCCCCCCCCGGATCCCACTCCCGGAGGGGTGACCATAAAGTACTCTCTGTTCTCTGAAATCATTTTGTACCCTGAAACGTCCCAAATCTCTGAAGCAACCCGATTATACTCACCACCGAAAAGCTCACTTCTGAAATATACAGCAGCAAGTCATCTGCATATAAGGACACCCTGTGCTCCACACCCCCCTCACTCTCTCCTTCCACAACCCCAAACTCCTCAGTGCAATAGCCAAGGGCTCTATAGCCAGTGCAAACAGAATGGGGGACAGGGGCAACCCTGCCTCGTGCCCCGGTGCAAAATATCCTGATTCATACTATTGGTGCCCACACTCACCTTCGGCTCCTTCTGTAACAGCTGCATGCACGCTACAAGCTTCGACCCAATCTCAAATCTCTCTAATACTGCCATTAAATAACTTCACTCTACCCGATAAAACGCCTTCTCCACATCGCCTCTGTCTCCCTTCCCTCTGCCGGAAAAGCACCATATTCAACAGTCTCCTCACATTCGAGGACAGCTGTCTGCCCTTTACAAACCCCGTCTGGTCCTCCCCAATCACCTTCAGAAGGCACCCTTCCAACCTTAACACCATCACCTTTGCCAATATCTTGGTGTCTACATCCAGCAGAGACATAGGCCTGTACAACCCACACTCCACCGGATCCTTACCCTTTTTAAGCAATAACAAGATGGAGGCTTGCCCCATCGTTTGCAGCAAGACACCCCTGCCCATCACAACCTCAAACATTCCTACCATCGGTGGTGCCAGCATATCCTTAAATATTTTATAAAATTCAACCGGGAACCCATCTGGCCTCGCCATCTTCCCTGCCTGCATCCTCCCAATCGCCACCTTCACCTCCTCCACCCTGATCGGCTCCTCCAACCCTGTCCTCTCCACCACCCCCAACCTCAGGCACTCTAACCCATCTAAAAACTCCCTCATCTGCCGCTCCTCTTCTGGTGGCTCCGACTTATACAAGTCCATATAGAACTCCTCAAACACCCTATTAATCTGTTCCAGAGTCAGCGCCAACTCCCCCGTCCTGTCCCACGCCCGAACTATCTCCCTCGCTGCGGCCTCCATCCGGAGCTGACCTGCCAACATACGCCCTGCCTTCTCCCCTTACCCCCCTCACCCTTGAGAAGCCCCCCTTGCCCTTATCAACTGTGGACAATAGGTCAAACTTCGCCTGCAACTCCTTCCTCTTTGCCAGGAGACCCAGTTCCGGGCCCCCCCAATGCCTCCCATCCACCTCCAAAATCTCTTCTATCACTCATTGGCATTCCTCCCTCTCCTCCGTATCCACCTTAGCCTGAAACAAGATTCACCTCCTCTCTCACCATCACCGTCAGAATCTCGCATCCCACCGACTGTGAGGCCTCCCCGGTGCACCCCCCCCCCCCCCCCCCCCCCCCCCCCACCCACCCACCCCCCCACCGACTGGGTCAGAGAGTATGCCTGGGACCTGTCCGCCCTCGGCTCCAGACTATGTTCCAGTCACCCCTACTATCAACGCGTGGATATTCAGAACCAGAATGGCACCCACTGCTCTCTTCACGAACCCTGGTGAGCGAGCGTTTAAAAGCAGCTCCCCCTTGTTAGCGGGGAGGTGCTGGGTGTGCGTGTCTGGCGAATCAGCTGGTGGGACAGCCAATACCGGCGTGAAGCTTGTGGGGGCCGATTTTCGGCACTATGCGACGTTAGATACGGGTCGTGATCTTGCTGGTGCGGCCATCAGGAAACATCCAGGAAATCGTGCCCGAAATGACACTCTGAACCTTTTTCGTTAAATTGCGCCCCGTGTGTTTGATTGACACAGCCAGGACAGGTACGGGACAGGATAGGTCCCGAATAAAGTTCCCTCTGCACTATCCCCAATGAGTCCCTCAACAGCCTTATGGGACAGAGGCAACTTTTGTGGAACATGGCAAGCATTTCTGACTGCACAAATGATTGTGTTTTGATGCAATGGGTAACGGAGCTCAGCTTTAGATGGTGTTCCCCCACCCCCATGCCTGCATCTCCAACGCACGGAGAGATGCCTTTTCAGTGGTGATGTCGGGCACAAGAGGTCATGGCAATAAATTCTGCAGGTTGTGTCCCTGTCGGGTGGAGTAATTGTACTGAGCAAGGGCTTTTCATACTTGGAATAATTTCTGTCTTTTCCCAGTGTTGTGAAGATTGATTACTGCAGCATCACCTACCAACAACTGGAGAAACTGGTAAGGAGATGGTGTGAGGCTGTGAGTACTCAGAGCATATCTGGCCCCTCCATCCAACCCCATATGCTAGATCCTCCCAGGCCCAGAAACTACAACTCCACCCCCCCCCCCCCCCCCCCTCACCCCGCCCAATGTGTGAGCAAGTCTGAGCTGCTCCACCGTGTATGAAGCTCTGATATTCCCATGTGAGACTCTAAGCCCCTGACCCACCCAGGGACATTAATCCCCAGAGACTCCAAGTTCCCTCCATGTGTGTGAGACTCTGAACTTCCCGAGGGAGAAAGACTTGTATTTAGTCAAGAGCTCCACAACTTGGAAAATAAATGTTGTCTCAGTTTATTTGACTCTGACTCCGGTTTTAACTTGTCTCAGTTTAGTTCTCAGTGTTGATTTTTTTTTTGCCCTCCCTCCCTCCATTTCTCTCGGCCTCTCTTCTCCCTCTCTCCATTGTTCTGGCCTCTCCCTCCATCCCCTCCCTAACTCCCTCTCCCTCCTTTCCCAATCTCTTTCTCCCTTCTCTCTCCCTTCCCTCCTATACTCCCATCTTTCAATCCTTCTCCTTCTCCACTCCCATCTCAGTCCCTCCCCATCGGCCACCCTCCCACCTCCCATTTGCCACTTGTCCATTTCCCCACCAGCTTATTTTGGGTTTCCTGGCTGACTGGATGATCTTGGGCCCCTGGAACCTCTCGGGAGCTGGCTGTCAGGATGGCTGAGGGGTTTGTTTTCTGCCCTTCCCACTTTCTAAGAGAGAAGACTTCGGCATTTCACTTCATACTAGCTGCCTGGCCACTCTGTTCAGCACCTCTGGAGTAACATGTGGGGACTGCTGCCCACCCCAACCTCACCCACCAGTCTGAGTGACCAGCTTCACTGTGGTTCCTCACTACAAACCCTTCATTAGAATAGCTCAGTTGCTGATTGACCCCTTCATCGTTGCAGATCCCTCAAAGTCCTGGAAAGAGTGGAGAAGACCCTAACCCAGGACAGTGCGCAAGACCACCTGATTATCATGAGGAAGATGGGAACTTCTCCCCTCCTTCCCCCCCACTCCCCATCCCACCCAAGATAAATAGGTTAATGGTACTAAGTGTTTCCTTAAAACTATCTGCTTGGTGCAGGTCGCCGATGATGTTGTGTCACTGATGGAGGAGTTGGGTGCTGCCATGGAAGAAGAGAGGTCGAAAATGTCCCAGCAGATGGGGGAGACGCTGTTTGAGCTGTATCTGTCCCTCAAAGAACTGAAACAGTTCAAGCAACTGATTCCATTAAAGTGAGTCAACAGAAGCTGCAACTACTTAATGGGGTTAAGAAGTCAGACTGAGCAGGAATTCCAGGGAGTGTCAGAAGGTGAGGCTGAAATGGTGAGTTATGTAGCGAGGGAGAGAGCAACGGACAGTGGTACTGATGATGCAGAGGTCAGAGGTCAGTACCTCCAGTCTCAGAAGTCAAGTCTCGGGACTGGAAGGATTTGTGTGGAGCTTAGTGATGATAAGGGTAATCTTTGTACAATGACCTGGATTGTGAAACCGTCACACTGGATTTGCCTGATCAGAGGATAGAATCATTCAGCACATTCCGTCTTTTGTGCCTGTACCAATTCTCTGGGAGATCTATCCAATTATCCCACTCCCCTGCTCTTTTCCCCATAACCATGGCATAATTTTCCCTTCCGAGTGTTTATCCGATTCCTTTTTGAATGTTACTTGCTAATCACTGAATTTCATGCCCCCTGCTCGCTGTCCTTTCTGCCACGGGAAAGAGCCCTTCTTTATTTACTCTTTCAAAACTATTCATCATTTTGGACATCTGCATCAAATATCCACTTGCCCTTCTCTGCTTTATTGAAACCGACGCCAATAAACCTCCCAATAACTGCAAATAACTGAAGTGCCACATCTCCTGTACTATTTTGGTATTTCTCTTCTGCGCCCACTGACACTCCCCCAAAATGCAGTGCCCAGAATTTTAACACCAGAGTCACGTTGGATTCTCTGGACAGGGAGTGGTCTATCACACTGGATCCTGTGGACAGGGAGTGGCCTATCACACTGGATCATGTGGACAGGGAGTGGTCTATCACACTGGATCCTATGGACAGGGAGTGATCACACTGGATCATGTGGACAGGGAGTGGTCTATCACACTGGATCCTGTGGACAGGGAGTGGTCTATCACACTGGATTCTGTGGACAGGGAGTGGTCTATCACACTGGATCCTGTGGACAGGGAGTGATCACACTGGATCTGTGGATAGGGAATGGTCTATCACACTGGATCCTGTGGACAGGGTGTGATCACACTGGATCCTGTGGTCAGGGAGTGATCACACTGGATCTGTGGATAGGGAGTGGTCTATCACACTGGATCCTATGGACAGGGAGTGGTCTATCACACTGGATCCTGTGGGAAGGGAGTGGTTTATCACACTGGATCCTGTGGACAGGGAGTGATCACACTGGATCCTGTGGACAGGGAGTGGTCTATCACACTGGATCTCGTGGACAGGGAGTGGTCCATCACACTGGATCCCACCAAGACTCTAAATCTGATTTGTTTTTCCACCCTCTATAGGGACTCAAAACCTCTGGCACTCACAAATTTCCACGATTGGTTTCAGATGTCCATTAACAAGTGGCTCCAAATCGTTTATGAAAAGTCATGTGAACGTATTACAAAGGCAGTGATGGTGGATCAGGTAAATGACCCTAGTCAGACATGGTGACAAAGTTACAGACCCATGATGTCCTCTTCTATTCAACTGTGGTCAAGTAATTGTATTGTAACTGTGCCAGCATATGGTACATTGAGGGGGCACAGCAGAAGACTTGGATCAGTAAATCAAGAGAAACATTTGTACGCAAAGGGTGATTGGATTTTGTGATGGGGAGATTTCACATGGACTGTGGAAAGCTGAATGGCCTTTTCCCTCAATGGGGTATCTCTGAGAGAGAATTTCACGTTGCGTGTTGCTTTCTTGATTGACAATGGCGGTGAATGTTTGTGCTTTTCTCCCCAGCTCGCTCCTGTTGACGCCTTGTCTAAACATAGCAGCTCGGCTGTCGATGTAGTGACCTGTTTCACTCAGATCAAGAGCTTCTGGCTGCAGCTGGCCTGGCCTGACCCCATGGGAGCCTTTGTCTTTGTAACAAAAATCACTGACGTGAGTATGAGCACAACCTCTATGATTACCGCAGGTTCCTGCCAGGGTGCGGTTTCCTGAGGGAGCCTCAACTACACCGCATATTGGCCCTGTTCTAGTGTCTCCCTCAATATGTACCATCGAACTGGAATGGAAAGGCTTAGGAATGAGTGGTGGTCAGAGGGCAGGCCACTATGACTATTGTTTCACTAGTCCGGAGTTTCCGGTTAGAGAGCAAAATCAACATGGCTCGGGAATAGCTCAGGTGTTGGGCCCTGTCACGTTTTATTTCAATAGGTCTTGACTTTAAAGTGAGTCTTTGTTGTATATCCATTTCATAGCCCTTTAGTGTGTCCCATCCCTGGCTATACATGACCAGGGAGCAATTGTCACTGCAGGGACTCCTGCCTTCTTTCGTTTCAGTACTTCTTTCTCCTCCAGCATAAGGGGGCAGGGATATTTTCTGTGTTTGACGTACTATATATATCCAAGTTGCTGCTGTTCAATGTATTGCTGATTGAAGTTGTATTCCTGTGTGCTGTACTTGTGTGGTTGTTGGGAGTATCATAGAATCCCTACAGTGCAGAGGAGGCCATTCTGCCCATCAAGTCTGCACCGATCCTCCGAAAGAGCACCCTACCTAGGCCCAATCCCTGGCCTATCCCCATAATCCCACCTAATCTTTGGACACTAAGGGGAAATTTAGCATGGCCAATCCACCTAACCTCTGGAGGAAACCCACACAGACATGGGGAGAGCGTACACACTCCACACAGACAGTCCCCCAAGGCCAGAAATGAACCCTGATCCCTGGCGCTGTGAGGCCGCAGTGCAAACCACTGTGTAACCATGCTGCCTGTAATTGCAGTAACCACTTTGTGTCCTGTGGTGTGTATTCTCAGGACCAGTTGATATTTCCATGGTTTCTTCCAGGATATTTGTAATGCAGCCGTGATGTACTCGGAAATGGTGAGACGAAAGGCAGATGATCAGAAGAAAATTACACAACAGGTGAGTTCTGAGGAATTCTTGAGAACAGGAGGCACCACGACCAGATGGGGTTCATCTTTCATGTTGGATATCATATGGTTAATATTTCCACATAGAAACCCAATGAGTCAAACTCCTTCCCATTCACGCCCATTGTATAAATCTCAGTGAGTCAAATGCTTTCCATTCACTGTTAGTTTTGCACTGATGATGCAGAGTAACCACCTATAGTGTCCGTCCTGGGCTCTGGGTATAGTTCTGGATCTGCTCTGTTCGGCTGCTTATGGTGAAGTCTCTTGTTCTCTTGTTTCACTGAATTGTTCCGGAGGCCATTTGGCCCATCGTGTCTGCACCGGCTCTCCAAATGAGCATCGTGACTTTATGCCATTCCCCTGCCTTTTCCCCACACCCTCTACTCAAATAATCATCTAATGCCTTCTTGAATGCCTCAAATGGATCCTCCTCCGCCACACTTCCGGGCGGTGCATTCCAGACCCAAAAACATTTGTGTGAAAATATTCTTTTCTCACATCACATTTGCAATGGATCCAGTCTGGGGATAGACAGGCTGCCCGTGACATCAATGCCCAAAGTGAGGATTAAACTCCAACTCAAGGGACCTCATTGGATCATAACACTGCTGTACTAACAAACAAATTAAGTCAAAGAAAATTCTTCCATTTTATATGTGGGACTTTTATAGATGAGAGTTACATAGGGAAGCAGAGTCCCCTGCACATAGTAGAGTGTTAACTCCACAATGTGCATCCATTGACAAAATCCCTACTCAGTCAGCCTGATTGATAGATACCTTCTGATTGGATAGAGAGGATTCCAGAGCAGATTGGTCTCAAGGTCCGATCTATAACCACTATGGCGGGGAGGGGCTCTGTTCCGGGGGAAGTCTCATCTCAGGTCTAGTTGGGGGTTCTGATCTGGTGGAAGGCCGAGCCTCAAACCCAGGGGCATCTGTGTGGTTGGGGCAGTGCGGGGAGTTAGGGGTATGGTGATATGCCTGTGCACAGTTCTGCGTATACTTAGTAATGTGACCTCGAACCAGCTGGTGGCGATAGTGATCCATCACATGACTCAACACACCCAGCAGTTGGTAGTAAGATGTACAAGAGGATAGTTGTACTTAGAGTAGCTCCAGGAGAATTCACTTATTTCATTTAGTAGCCATCATCTGTATTGTAGTTCCTTAGTTATCTTTCCCATGTGTTTATAAACAAATAATCTTTATAGTTAAACAACTATATGTTCTGTGTATATCATTACAACAGTTACAACACAGAACACAACAAGGGGTAAGCATTCTTCAAAGTAATGCTCTTCAAAGGCACTGACCTTTGTCTCAAAGCCATCCTCACCTCCCATCAGCTGCTGGGGTACCCGAGGCCTGGGAAACACGACTGGCCTGGATTAACTCCATAAAACAGGTTCAGTCAGAGGCCGGAGGCCTGGGAAACATGACTGGCCTGGATTACTTCCGTAAAGTACAACCAGAGGCCTGAGGCCTGGAAACAGGACTGGCCTGGATTAACACCATAATACAGATTCAGTCATAGGCCTAAAGTCTGGGAAACACGACTGGCCTGGATTAACCCCATAAAACAGGTTCAGTCAGAGGCCGGAGGCCTGGGAAACACGACTGGCCTGGATTAACCCCATAAAACAGGTTCAGTCAGAGGCCGGAGGCCTGGGAAACATGACTGGCCTGGATTACTTCCGTAAAGTACAATCGGAGGCCTGAGGCCTGGAAACAGGACTGGCCTGGATTAATTCCGTAAAGTTCAATCAGAGGCCTGCGGCCTGGGAAACACGACTGGCCTGGATTAACCCCATAAAACAGGTTCAGTCAGAGGCCGGAGGCCTGGGAAACATGACTGGCCTGGATTACTTCCGTAAAGTACAATCGGAGGCCTGAGGCCTGGAAACAGGAGTGGCCTGGATTAATTCCGTAAAGTTCAATCAGAGGCCTGCGGCCTGGGAAACACGACTGGCCTGGATTAACCCTGTAAAACAGGTTCAATCAGATGGATGAGGCCTGGGAAACAGGACTGGCCTGTATTAACTCCATAAAACAGGTTCAATCAGAGGCCTGCGGCCTGGGAAACACGACTGGCCTGGATTAACCCTGTAAAACAGGTTCAATCAGAGGCCTGCGGCCTGGGAAACACGACTGGCCTGGATTAACCCTGTAAAACAGGTTCAATCAGATGGATGAGGCCTGGGAAACAGGACTGGCCTGGATTAACCATGTAAAGTTCAATCAGAGGCCTGCGGCCTGGGAAACACGACTGGCCTGGATTAACCCTGTAAAACAGGTTCAATCAGATGGATGAGGCCTGGGAAACAGGACTGGCCTGGATTAACCCTGTAAAACAGGTTCAATCAGATGGATGAGGCCTGGGAAACAGGACTAGCCTGGATTAACCATGTAAAATTCAATCAGAGGCCTGAGGCCTGGGAAACAAGGGGCGGGGTTCTCCACGGCGCCCTGATGCCGGCACGCGATTATCCGAACAGTGGAGAATTGGTGCCATTGGCGCCAGCGCGTTTGGCGCGTTGCCGGTCGCGGGCCGCTCTACGCAGCCGGGCTGCCGATTCTTCAGGCCAGATGGGCTGAGCGGCTGCTCTAAAAAGGCACACCCACACCTGGTCGCAGCCGGTGGGAACTCTGCACGCCGGGCCGGGGGGCCGCCTGTGGGGGGGGGGGGGCCTCCGGCCAGCGATCAGGGCCCACCAATTGGCGGGCCGGCCTCTCGCTCCCCGGCCTATTTTCTTACGCGCCGGCCCCTGTAATCACGCGCCATGTTGCGTTGGGGACGGCACATTGAGGAAGGCCACCGCACATGCGCAGGTTGGCGCCAGCGCCACTGCACATGTCCTCGTTGACGCCGGTGCCACTTCGCATGTGCGGGTTGGCACGTCGCACAATTCGCGCCGGGATGGGAGGCTGGAGCAGCGTGAACCTGGGGCAGCACGGCAGCATTGTGGATAGCACAATCGCTTCACAGCTCCAGGGTCCCAGGTTCGATTCCGGCTTGGGTCACTGTCTGTGCGGAGTCTGCACATCCTCCCCGTGTGCGCGTGGGTTTCCTCCGGGTGCTCCGGTTTCCTCCCACAGTCCAAAGATCTGCAGGTTAGGTGGATTGGCCATGATAAATTGCCCTTAGTGTCCAAAATTGCCCTTAGTGTTGGGTGGGGTTACTGGGTTATGGGGATAGGGTGGAGGTGTTGACCTTGGATAGGGTGCTCTTTCCAAGAGCCGGTGCAGATTCAATGGGCCGAATGGCCTCCTCCTGCACTGCAAATTTTATGATTCTATTAACATCGCCAGCGCTGTGCTGGCCCCCGTTGGGGCCAGAAGCGGTACTCCCAGCGGCCCATTCACGCCGTCGTGAAACGCGACGGCGTGGACACTCTGCTGCCGAATGGGAGAATCCCACCCATGACTGGTCAGGGCTAACCCCATAAAACAGATTAAATCGGAGGCCACCAGACTCATTTAAATATTTAAATTGCTCCTACTTCCTGCAAGCGGATTGGTTGCTCTTCCCTTGTCCCGTTGAACCCTGTTGAACCAAGGAGTGGGCAAATTGAAATCTCTGATATGTTTTGTGTTCAAATTCAATTTTTAGTACTTTGAACCGACATTGTCTCTTTCCACAATAATCTCCCTCTTTTGGAAAAACACTTCTTTCAGCAGTTGATAAACATTTGTTTGGATTTAAGATTAAATACTAATAAAAACAATGCAGTTCTGTTCAACCCGTATCTTGGGAATGTGACTGATTAAGGTTCTTCGCTGTCAGCTGTGTTGTTGCATTCAAATTCATAAAGTCTGTCACCTTCAGAACAAAGGGAAAACAAAAGATTGCAAACTTTTCCTGCCTGCTCTCGCTAAAATTCTTCACATCCCTTGGAAGATGGACATGAATGGCAGACATTCTAGGGTCATGTCTGTGGCCACACTCACGCCCTTTTCTCCTTCTATCTGATCGACAAGATTTTCTGCCATCTTCGAGCTCTTTCTTCCTCCCTGTGACTGTTTTTCTCCTCCCTCCTCAGCTGTGCATTGCCCTGAATAACATCGAGCATGTGCACACATACACCTGGAATTTGCCAAAGGAACTAGACTGGCAGGGAGTGGAGGCTTCCCTGGAGCAACTGTGTGGGCAGGAAGGAAAGCAGCAAGTGCAAAGAGCATTGGGCACCCAGCTGCAAAGCATCGACGCAGGCATGCAGCGACAGTCTAACTATATGATCAACCAGCTTGTGGAGAAGGTAATTAGCACAGAATGTACTGATGGGTGAGCGCACGATAACAAAATGCAAACTCTATTGTGATGGGCAAACTATTTGCTCCAGTGGGGTTGGAGGTGGGGGGGGGGGGGGAGGGGGGGGGGGGGGAGGAGATTGGGGGGGGGAGAGATCGGGGGGGGGCGGGAGATCGCGGGGGGGGGGTCTATTTGCTCTGGTAGAGATCGTTTTGCTTCGCTGGGGATCAGATTAATTTGGTGGAGATCGGTTTTGTTTGGTGGGATAAAAGCAAATTACCGCAGATGCTGGAATCTGAAACTAAAACGTGAAATGCTGGCCAATCTCAGCAGGTCTGACAGCACCTGTGGCGAGAGGACGGAGCTCACGTTTTGAGTCTGAGCGACTCTTTATCAAAGCTGGAAAGAACTGGAAATAGGATCAGATTTACACAGTTGTGGTGAGGAGACAGTTGCTGAAGCAGTGGGGCTGGATAGAGGGCCAGCGATAGGTGGAGATTGACAAAGATGTCATGGACAAAAAGGGAATGTAAATGGTGGAGATAATGACTAAGGAGGGTGCTGATAGTGGCACATTAAGAGATCAGAATGTGTTAATGGCAGAACATGGGGTAAGAGCAGTGTGTCAAAGGACTTCCTGGAACAGGGAACAGATGGCTCAGATGGGATGGGGTCGAGGGAGAAAATCGGGGGGAGGGGGGAGTCGAAATGGATCAATGGAATAAATGAAAGTAAATTGATAGAAATAAAAATGGGAAACAGATGGAGGAAAGAGTTCTCAGTCGGTAGTTGTTGGACTCAATATTAAATCCGGAAGGCTGTAACGTGACTAATCGGAAGATGATGTGCTGCTCCGGCAGTTTGCGTTGGGCTTCACTGGAATATTGCAGCAGGCCAAGGACGGATATATGGACCTGAGAGTTAAAATGGCAAGCGACAGGGAGATCTGGGCCCTGCTTCTGATGGGGATCAATTTCTTATGCTGGGATCTATTTTCTTCGCTGGGATCCATATTCTTCACTGGGATCCGTTTCCTTTGCTAGGGTCAGTTTTCTTTGCTGGGATCAATTTGCTTTGCTGAGGATCCATTTTGTTTGGTGGGGATCCATTGATGAGACCATCAATTCACGAGGCACGTGCTTTAAGATATGAACAGTGGTTTTAATCTACTTACAACAGAGCCAGCCTGTAACACAATGAACACTGGATGAACTGGTCGGCTGGCTCTGGGCATCGATCTATATACAGTAGTCCAGGGGGAGGAGCCGTGAGCGGAGCCAAGGTGGAGCCCTGTACAAACTCCTATGCATTCCCAGTGCTACTCCCCCTAGTGGTCGGGCAACGCAACCGCGCTTATAATAATATGGTATCATATGTATTACAGTGTGAATTACATTCACCACATTCACCCCCTACAAAAAAATCAAGTCCGGAGGGGGGGGGGGGGGGGGGGGGGGGGGGGTTCACAAATTGAGTCTGTCCGGTGGTCGAGTCATCCGCTGCGATCTGCGGAGCACCGGGGTTGCAGCCTCTTGTGGTGGCTGGATGGGTGTTCTGGGTTGGGGTACGATGGCAGACTCCGGGGGCAATTGCATCCAAGCTCCATACCCGTCTGGTTCGACTGGGGGCGCGGAGCTAGCCAGTGTGGGTGCGCGAAACAATTGTAGCGAGCTAATGGGCTCAGGAGCACGAGGGGGCGGCTGGGTGGGGTGTAGAGTGAGGGGTACCTCTGCAGTGATAGTGAGGCTGCTGGATCCTGCGGGTGCTAGGTCCCGGAGGGATACGGTGTCCTGACGGCCGTAAGGGAACTCTACGAAGGCGTACTAGAGGTTTGAGTGAAGCAGGCACACCTTCTCTACAAGGGGGTCAGTTTTGTGCGCCCTGAAGTGCTTCCTGAGGAGTACAGGGCCTGGTGTCTTCAGCCATGCCGGGAGTGTGACCTCTGTGGTAGTGCCCCTGGAAAAAATAAAGAGCCGCTCGTGAGGGGTCAGATTGGACGCGGTGCATAAGAGGGACCTAATAGCGTGGAGCGCGTCTGGAAGGACATGGGATACTGGGAGATTCCTGGACCGGAGGGTCAGTAGGACGGTCTTCCAGTCCGTCGCATTCTCCCTCTCCACCTGCCCGTTCCCCCTGGGGTTGTAGCTGGTAGTCCTGCTCGAGGCGATGCCCTTGTCGAGCAGGTTCTGACGCAGCTCGTCGCTCATGAAGGACGAACCCCGGTCGCTGTGTACGTAGCTGGGGAAACCAAACAGGGTGAAGATACTATGCAGGGCCCTAATGACTGTGTGGGAGGTCATATCGGGGCATGGGATAGCGAATGGGAAACGGGAGAACTCGTCTATAACGTTTAGGAAGTAAACGTTCCTGTTAGTTGAGGGGAGTGGCCTTTGAAATCGATCGCGAGGCGTTCAAAGGGCCTAGAAGCCTTTACCAGGTGGGCCCTGTCTGGTCTATAGAAGTGCGGTTTGCACTCCGCACAGATTGGGCAGTCTCTGGTGACAGCTTTTACCTCCTCAGTGGAGAAAGGCAGATTTTGGGCTTTGATGTAATGGGCGAGCCGGGTGACCCCCGGGTGGCAGAGGTCGTTGTGGATGACATTTAGGCGGTCGCTCTGTGCGCTGGCGCACGTCCCGCGGGATAGGGCATCCGGAGGCTCGTTGAGCTTCCCCGGTCGATACTTAATATCGTAGCTATTGGTGGAGAGTTTGATCCTCCACCGCAGAATTTTATCGTTTTTAATTTTGCCCCTTTGCGAATTGTCGAACATGAAGGCAACCGATCTTTGGTCGGTGATGAGGGTGAACCTCCTACCTGCGAGCTAGTGCCTCCAGTGACGGATAGCCTCCACAATGGCTTGTGCTTCCATTTCGACTGCCGAGTGTCGGAGTTCCGAAGCAGAGAGGGTTCGGGAGAAGAATGCGACTGGTCTCCCTGCCTGATTTAATGTGGCTGCAAGAGCTACCTCTGAGGCATCGCTCTCAACCTGAAAGGGAGTGGATTCAACCACCACCTGCATGGCCGCTTTGGCGATGTCCTTGATGCAGTTGAAGGCCTGGCGCGCCTCAGCAGACAGGGGAAATAGTGTGGCCTTAAAGAGTGGGCGGGCTTTGTCCGTATATTGAGGGACCCACTGGGCGTAATAGGAAAAAAATCGCAAGCACCATTTGAGGGCCTTGGGGCAATGGGGGAGGGGAGTTCTAAGAGGTCGCGTACGGTCCGGGTCGGGGCCCAGGACTCCGTTTTCCACGACATAGCCGAGGATGGCTAGTCTGGTCGTGCGGAAAACGCATTTCTCCTTGTTATATGTTAGATTTAGTTTCTGAGCCGTCTGGAGAAAACGGTAGAGGTTGGCGTCGTGGTCCTGCTGGTCATAGCCGCAGATGGTAACGTTATCCAAATACGGGAACGTGGCCCGCAGCCCGTACTGGTCCAACATTCGGTCCATTGCTCGTTGGAACACCGAAACCCCATTTGTGACGCCGAAGGGAACCCGGAGGAAATGGAAGAGGCGGCCATCGGCCTCGAATGCCGTGTAGTGGCGGTCCTCCGGGCGGATTGGGAGCTGGTGGTATGCAGACTTCAGATCCACCGTGGAACAAATTCGATACTGGGCGATCTGGTTAACCATGTCTGCAATCCTGGGGAGTGGGTACGCGTCGAGGAGCGTAAACCTATTAATGGTCTGATTATAGTCTACGACCATGCAGAATTTTTCCCCGGTCTTGATGACCACCACCTGAGCTCTCCAGGGCTGTTGCTGCCCTCTATGATCCCCTCACCGAGGAGCCTTTGGATCTCCAATCGGATAAACACCCTATCCTGCAGGCTGTATCGCCTGCTGCGAGTGGCTACGGGTTTACAGTCCGGGGTGAGGTTGGCAAAGAGAGGATGGGGGGGGGGGGGGGGGGGGGGGATTCGCAACGTGGCTAGGCTGCAGATAGTGAGTGGGGGTAGGGGTCCGCCGAAACTGAGGGTGAGACTCTTGAGATTACATTGAAAATCGAGTCCCAATAAGAGTGGGGCACAGAGTTCGGGCAGGACGTAGAGTTGGAAGTTAGAATAGCTAGCGCCTTGGATTGTGAGAGTCGCGGCGGTGCGCCCTTGGATCTGAACAGAGTGGGAGCCCGAAGCGAGGGAGATAGTTTGCCGCACAGGGAAAACGGGGAGCGAACAGCATCTTACCAGATCTGGATGTATGAAGCTTTCAGTGCTCCGGAGTTGAAAAGGCACGGCGTGCTGTACCCGTTGATTTGCACCGTCGCCATCGAGTTGCGGAGGTGCTTTGGGCGCGATTGGTCCAGTGTGACTGCACTGAGTTGCAGGTAGTTGGCGGTTCGATCAGCTGTGCTCGAGTGGCCCTGTGATGACTGCTCTCTGAGTTCGTAGTCGTCGAGGTAAGTTTCAGAGTTTGGAGGGGATGGATCCCAAGATGGCCGCCCCCATGAGTCGCACATGGCTGGCCGCATGGAGGAGGATTACCAAGTTGGCCGCCCCCATGAGCCGCACATGGCCGGCCGCATGGAGGAGGATTGCCAAGATGGCCGCCCCCATGAGTCGCACATGTTGGGTGGGGGCGGAGTCGGCATACAGGCTGCAGCATTTTGGAGCCTGCGGGCCTGTGAATTCGGGGACCGAGTGCTTTGAGCCATGGGAGGGTTAGAGGCTGGGGCTTTCTTCGCCAGGCACACTCTGGCATAGTGTCCTTTTCGCCTGCAGCTGCTGCAAGTCACGCTGCGGGCCGGGCAGTGCTGCCGCGGGTGCTGGGGCTGGCCACAAAAGTGGCAGGCTGGGGCAGCATTGTGGCTGGGTGGCTACGCAGCGCAGGCCTGGGGGATTCGCTGGTCGGGGGGCCATGACGGGGTCGCGGGGTCCGCGGGGAACGAGGTGAGGTTGCAAAATGAGACCTCCATAGTCGTAGCAAGTTCAACAGTATCTTCAAGATTTTGGGCCCCCTTTTCCAGCAGTCGCTGGCGCACGTAATTTGATATCAGGCCTGCAACAAAGACATCGCGGATAGCAAGTTCTCTATGCTCTGCAGCAGTTACAGCCTGATAGTTACAGTCCCGAGATAGAGTTTTTAGTTCTCTGAGGAATTCTTCGAGTGATTCCATAGGCCGCTGGCAGCGAGTAGTAAACACGTGTCGCGCATGGACCTCATTTACAGGCCTCACATACATTTTGTCGAGTAGCGCTAGGGCTTCAGTATATGAGTGGAAATTCTGTGGCTTACCCTCGCATGCAGAAGGCTAAGTTTCTGCTCCTCCATCGTTTCAGCTGTGCTTGCATCAGCCAGGTAGGCTTTAAAACATCGGAGCCAATGCAAAAAGATTTCTTTTGCCTCTGCATCCTGTGGGTCGAGTTCCAATCGCTCAGCCTTGAGGGCTGATTCCATGATTGTTCCTTACTGTTTCTTAAGTAGATTAAATTGATGAGACCATCAATTCACGAGACACGTGCTTTAAGATATGAACAGTGGTTTTAATCTACTTACAACAGAGCCAGCCTGTAACACGATGAACCCTGGATGAACTGGTCGGCTGGCTCTGGGCATTGATCTTTATACAGCAGTCCAGGGGGAGGAGCCGTGGGCGGAGCCAAGGGTGGAGCCCTGTACAAACTCCTATGCATTCCCAGTGCTACTCCCCCTAGTGGTCGGGCAACGCAACTGCGCTTACAATAATATGGTATCATATATATTACAGTGTGAATTACATTCACCACATCCATTTTGTTTGGTAGGGATCCATTTTGTTCGGTGGGGACCCAAATTGTTTGGTGGGGACCCATTTTGTTTGGTGGGGATCCATTTGCTTTGCTGGGGATTAGTTTGGTTTGGCGTGGATCAGTTTGTTTTGTTGGGGATCAGTTTGGTTTGATGGATAATGGTATGTTCTAGCTGGGGGATCTACTTGCCCTGTTGGGGACCAGTTTTTGCTGAGATCAGTTTGCTTTATTGGGATCATTTTCCTGCAGAAGTGGCCACAAACCAAGCTGTGACTGACTTCCAGGGGAAACAAGACTGTTTGATGAGGGATGTGTGCAACCTCAAACCCCAGTCCAATACTAAACTGTTTCCTGTGTTTGGTTTTTTACAGATGGTCCCTGACTTGCGAAAATACATTCAGCACATCAGCCTATCACCAGACTCCATCCAGCCCGATGATGTAGGTGTCTTGGAGACTATTTCACGCAGAAATATTTGGGAGCTCATCACAGAAGAGACACACTCCAGCTGAGGCCATTCCCTTCTCGTACATCCACCCAGCTCTTTAAGCGGCAATCAATGGTGCTGAGATGCACCAAATCTCTAGCAAGGCCTCAGAGAATTTAAAAAGGGAAGGGCTGGGCCAGGCGGAATTCTCTGTAACCTGACACCGAAATCGGGAACAGCGATCGGGCAGAAAATGGCTTCCGACACTGGAATTGGGGCAGCCGCCGATTTGATGCCGGTTTGCGATGCTCCGCCCCCTCCAAATCGGCATTATCAGCCCGCACAGTCGCAACGGAGTTGGCACGTCACTAGCCGGCCCACCCGCGATGCTCCACCTCCGATGTGCCCTGTGCCCGACGGCACGGGCCGCCTGTGGTCCCAGCGGTCAGGAGCCTGGCGTGCCGGCACGCAGGCAGTGTCCAGCACTGCCACGCTAGGCCGGGATCCGTGCTGCTGGCTGGGGGATATCTGCTAAGGCTGGGGGGAGTGGTGGGAGATGGCCAGGGGGTAGGCTGTGGGTTCGGGGTGGGTGGGTACGCAGTCCAGCAAAGCCGGAACCATGTTTACCAGTGTGAGCGGTGGGGGTGTAGGTGTGCACGGCTGCAGCTTGTCAGCCCTGCGTATGTGCGGCACGGGACCCAGTGATTTTCCACACGATCCACGGTTGTTTCACGTGGCGCCGGTGCTAGCCCCTCACCGGTAGCGGAAATGGTGAGGGTTTCGTGACGATTTTCCCGTCGTGAGACACCGCGGAGCCTTTGTTGTCGCCGGCATTTAGCCTCAGGAACGGAGAACTCCACTTAACTGTGTGAATTAAATCCATTCTTTAAACAACTGTTCCCTGTGTGGTTTGCAGGCTGTCTCTCCTCTTATGAAGTTCCTGGATGACAATCTAATTATCCTGAGCGAGTGGCTAGTGAGGGAGAATCTCAACAGGTAAGTGTCAAAAATCAAAGTTCACTGAGATAAATATAGTAAGATAAGAATAGATCACATACAATGCAGGTTTCAGTAACAGCTCAATACAGATAGGCCAGAAGTAGGTCCGATCGGTCTTAAACGCTGTCTCTCTTAGGGCCTGTGCTCAAATCCAACCCGGACTGAAAGCTTCCTCACTCTATTTCCTGTGAGGGAGTTTAGCTTTACCTACTGGCTCTGGGAGAAATTAATGCAACAGTGTAGAGAAAGCTTTACTCTGTATCTAACCCATGTTGTACCTGCCCTCGGAGTGATTGATGGGACAATGTACAGGGAGTTTCACCCAATATCTAACCCTTGCTGTATGAACATCATCATCCCTCTCCGAGAATAAAAATCAACCCGCGTTCTCCTAAACTATCATCCCTGCTCCAACTTCCATACCAATCTTTCCTGTACTCCATTCTTCAGTCCCCCCAAGTTTCCATCCCTGCCTTGGTGATCAAAGTCACAAATAACATTCTGTGGAACTGTGACAAAGGTAAACTATTCTCCTTATCCTTATCAACCTTTCTGCAGTCTTCCACACTCCCTGCGTCCAACCCCTTTCACAGTCTTCCAGCTGGGAGGTCGTCCTCTCTCACAGTCTTCCAGCTGGGAGGTCCTCCTCTCTCACAGTCTTCCAGCTGGGAGGTCCTCCTCTCTCACAGTCTTCCAGCTGGGAGGTCCTCCTCTCTCACAGTCTTCCAGCTGGGAGGTCCTCCTCTCTCACAGTCTTCCAGCTGGGAGGTCCTCCTCTCTCACAGTCTTCCAGCTGGGAGGTCCTCCTCTCTCACAGTCTTCCAGCTGGGAGGTCCTCCTCTCTCACAGTCTTCCAGCTGGGAGGTCCTCCTCTCTCACAGTCTTCCAGCTGGGAGGTCCTCCTCTCTCACAGTCTTCCAGATGGGAGGTCCTCGCCTTCACAGTCTTCCAGCTGGGAGGTCCTCCCCTCTCACAGTCTTCCAGCTGGGAGGGTCCTCCCCCTCACAGTCTTCCAGCTGGGAGGTCCCCCCTCTCACAGTCTTCCAGCTGGGGAGGATCCTACCTCTCTCCACAGTCTTCCAGCTGGGAGGTCCTCCTCTCTCACAGTCTTCCAGCTGGGAGGTCTCCTCTCTCACCGTCTTCCAGTGGGAGGGTTCCTCCCTCTCACAGTCTTCCAGCTGGGAGGTCTCCTCCCTCTCTCACAGTCTTCCAGCTGGGAGGTCCTCTCCTCTCACAGTCTTCCAGCTGGGAGGTCCTCCCCTCTCACAGTCTTCCAGCTGGGAGGTCCTCCTCTCTCACAGTCTTCCAGCTGGGAGGTCCTCCTCTCTCACAGTCTTCCAGCTGGGAGGTCCTCCTCTCTCACAGTCTTCCAGCTGGGAGGTCCTCCTCTCTCACAGTCTTCCAGCTGGGAGGTCCTCCTCTCTCACAGTCTTCCAGCTGGGAGGTCCTCCCCTCTCACAGTCTTCCAGCTGGGAGGTCCTCTCCTCTCACAGTCTTCCAGCTGGGAGGTCCTCCCCTCTCACAGTCTTCCAGCTGGGAGGTCCTCCTCTCTCACAGTCTTCCAGCTGGGAGGTCCTCCCCTCTCACAGTCTTCCAGCTGGGAGGTCCTCCCCTCTCACAGTCTTCCAGCTGGGAGGTCCTCCTCTCTCACGGTCTCTTTTTAATGATCTAATTGTAGCCAGAACATGGGTTGCCATGGCTTCTCTTCTTGTTCCCACACCATTACCTCTGGTGTTCCACCCAAGGATCTATCCTTGGGCCCCTCCTACTTCTCATCTACTCGCTGCCCCTCGGTGACATCCAGAAAGAACAGTGTTAGATTTCACATGTACGCAGACAGCACGCAGCTCGAACTAACCCCCACCTCGCTCTCGACTCCTCCACTGCTGCTAATTTATCAGACCCGTTGTCCACCATCCAGTACGGGATGAGCAGAAATTTCTTCCAGTTAAACATTGGGAAGATTGAAGCCATTGTTTTTGGCCCCGCCCCAAACTCCGTTCCCGAGCTATTGACTCCATCCCGAACATTGATCTCTGTCTAAACTCGAGCCAGACTGACTGAAAACTTGGCCTTGAGAGGAGCTTCCAGCCATTTATACATGCCACCACCAGGAATGCCTATTTCCACCTCCATAACATCACCTGACCCCACGCAGGTCAGCTGCTGCTGAAACACTCATCCTTTGTTAACTCTACATGTGAGCATTCCACTGTACTCCTGCATGGCTTCCCACATTCTATCCATCCTGCTTAAATTTTTGTAAAAACGTCTGATTATTAGAGTTTTTCAAATTCTTATACAAATTCGCACAAAACAAACATAAGCAAAAAGACAGCTACAGATGTCAATGTGCAACAGGTACGGCCCAGAACAACAGTTATCACAGCAATAGGAACAGTAAGGTTAGATGAATCAGGGACAGAATCCCCAATAGGTTCCCCCTGTGGTGTTCTTTGTGTTGTTTATTTCAGGATGGTTGGCGTAGTGTTCACAAAGACCACAAAATAGCTTTAACTTAAACAAAGCTATGATTTTATTTACACCACTAACTAGGATTCAACACATAGTCCTTAAGAATACACAGTTGATCAATAACATCTAACCACACTCATCTACTGCTAATCTCACTACTTGTATAAACTATAATCTAAATTTAGTTGCACTATTTGTTCTTCTGACCTTCACTAGCTATCTCCTGCATACAGGTCTCCCCTAAGGTCTAGCCTTATAGTTATGTAACTGTAGCTCTCTCTAGTGGCTACTCCCGACACTACATTAACCCTTGCACTGCTGATCGTTATGGTAATACCACATCCCCTCACAGATAAATTTATGGGCAGCACAGTAGCATTGTGGTCAGCACAATTGCTTCACAGCTCCAGGGTTCCAGGTTCGATTCTCGGCTTGGGTCACTGTCTGTGCACGTTCTCCCCGTGTGCGCGTGGGTTTCCTCTGGGTGCTCCGGTTTCCTCCCACAGTCCAAAGATGTGCAGGTTAGGTGGATTGGCCATGCTAAATTGCGCTTAGTGTCCAAAATTGCCCTTAGTGTTGGGTGGGGTTACTGGGTTATGGGGATAGGGTGGGGTTGTGGGCTTGGGTAGGGTGCTCTTTCCAAGAGCCGGTGCAGACTCGATGGGCCAAATGGCCTCCTTCTGCACTGTAAATTCTATGTAAATCTATGTAAATAAATTACTTGTCTGCACCCAAACAGGATACAGGCATCAACTTAGATCTACATGACACCCATAGCTTAAAACAGGGTGACAGAAGAAGAAAATCATGCCCGAGAACCCCAGTACAGTGCAACTTGAACTATTCTCCTGACCTAGACTGGAACAGGCAGCGGCCCTCAAATTCGAGATGACAAAAGATGAAGACAAATTCAAGGAGAGGACCGGGCTCAACCAGAGACATGTTTTTTTTTTTATAAATTTAGATTACCCAATTATTTTTTTCCAATTTAAGGGGCAATTTAGCGTGGCCAATTCACCTACTCTGCACATTTTTTTTTGGGTTGTGGGGGCGAAACCCACGCAGACACGGGGAGAATGTGCAAACTCCACACAGACAGTGACCCAGAGCCGGTACCAGAGACATGTTAACAAACCATGGTCACCCACAAAGAAAGTAAAAAGCGAGCAAGAACAAGAGCCAAGACTGAAGAATTGGACCTCCTATGACCCCATTACCCCACCCCAGGACCAAGGACAAAACAGAACACCGAACCACAAACACCAGCAGAGCAGCCCCCAACAGCCCCCCACCACCACCACGCCCCCTCCCCACTCCGATCACTGAGACCGTCATCACGAGGAAAGGATTCCACCACCCAAAAACCAACAAAAATCATTCCATATTTGTCTGTGCCACCAAGGCCCGCCTTCCAACATCACCGCCACTCGCCCGCAAGGGCATCAAAACTAAGAAGGATATAAGTGACGTTCTTAACACCTCACCTGGTCCAAAGAAACATTACGAGGAGGAAGAACTGTCAGAATTTATCCACTATATTACGACAAAACAAAACCGACCAAAAAAAAAACCACCACGAGGGCCCGCTTAACTCTCAGGAGGAATTAACCAAGGGTAAGGACTGGGCCCCACCTTCAGACTGACCCCATCTCAACGTCTCTCCAAATGTGGACCCCCTACGGCCCACCCAAAGGAAGGACCATCACCAAAGAAGCAACAGGAAAATGACCACTGCACATGAAATAACTGATCTTTCTATCCAACAGCACCCCACCCAAAGCTAGTTCCGTCCAGTCCCGTGTGAAACACAGCACCTAAAGAAACCCTCTCAAGAGGGACCACCCTACCACCCACCGAAACTATTAAGGATATTAAGGCCGATCTCACCCACAAAATTTCAGACAGCAGAAGAACAGTCAAAAAGGGAGACCCAATTCTGGATAACTGACCAACTCCCACCTAAAAGGAGCTCGACGAACCCCCATCCTCAACCGGATAAAACACAGTTCCCCTGGGCCTAGAGAAGAATAAGCACGGCCAAAAGGAAAGGATTAGATCTAACGAGGAGAACCTTCCTGGAACATAGCGTGGACAAAACTAACCTTATCACCCACACCCACCACTGCTCATCCGTCTCTGCTCACCCTCCCCGAGGATACAAAAGAATTAAGAAATTGTGCACAACTCTCGCATACAATATCCAATTTATTAATATAGGATAATTGGTGGTGCAAGATATCACCCCCAAAGAACTCACTTCCCTGCAAGCAGATAAAATAACAACATTAACAGACACAATCATGATTAACAACGAGTAAAGTCCAGGATCAAAACTGAGGAACAAGGTACTGATCAGGATAAGTGACCACTCCATTGGAGCACGGAGAAAGTGGACATCAAAGCAGGATTTTAAACGGCGAGTATCCTGCAGGATCTTCTATGGATTTCAACGATTGGAACATGAGCTTCAACACATCCAGCCTGCTGATGCAACCGGGCCCAGACAGTCAACAACCTAGGTTCCCGCAGTGGCGGGCGCCGGGGGGCGGGCGGGCTGACTAGCTCAGGCAGTCCCTGCCCCTCTCGGCCGACATTCGGAACAGGACCACAGTGAACCAGAGGTTGGAAGGCCACCCCGAGCCCAGGCTTCGAATTTTGGGATTAAATGTGCTCCATCGAATTTAAGCCGGCTGTCCCCCAGATCGGAATTCCTCAAACTTGGCCGGGAACCTCTCCACCATCTCACCAGAGACAGCAGGTTCAGCAGAGCTCCTCACCGGTTTCCCCTCATTCCGGTTCGCACTCCTCAGGAAGGAGCTCGGGCAATGGAACAGGACCCCAACCATGCGGAGGGGGGCTTCCACCAAGTTCAATGCTCTCTCTGTCACAAGAACCTGCGCGTGCACCACCACTGTCATGATCAAGACACCTCACAACTCCTGAAACTGGGTTTTGACGTCTCACATTGCAAAGTCGAGCCATTCAGACGGATTAGCTTCATCGCTGGCAGCCATTATCCCTGGTGAATAGCACACCGTCTGGGCAGGAATCCTGTTACACCAAAAACAGGCCCCTACCCAAACATTCTTCCAGCTGCCATGAATCAACGAGGATTAAAATCTTTCAACTCGAGACAGTAAAGCTGAACACTGACCAACAACCCTTGGCACATTGCATCAGCCATATAAACCAAAAAAAAGACAAAAAAAATAGATGTGCTCAAGGGTAAAAATAAAGATTGAATGATAAGCAGAGCCAGAGCTCGCGACAACGCAGCCGCTCCCGCGCTCACATCACTTGATCCCCCTTTCTTAAAGTTATTCAAAACTTTGCTTAGTCCCAATAGAGACAGACAATGCTGGAAATACTCAGTAGGTTTGGCAGCATCTGTGGAGGGGAAACAGAGTTTCAGGCCATGACCTTTCGTCAGATCTGTTTCATTGTATTCTTAGACCATGTCCTTGATGCACAATCAATGGACATGAAGCGTAGGTGAAGTCTGAAACGAAAGGCTTTAATCAGCAAGAAGTAAGCCCGGCAGCAGACTTACAGAAATGGTCTGGCTGCTGGGGAACACGGGTTCTTATACCCCACCTTGTAGGCGGAGCTACCTCCCTCTTAGCCAATAGGAATACGGAGAACACGCTACCTGGGCCAATGGGCAGCGAGCCCTCTGCACCAATGGCAGCTCACACTCCCAGGTACCGTAATACCCCTAGTCATACTACCACATTCCTATTCACCGATCCCCTGCGCACCATGACCGTCATTGGTTCCTGGGCTAGCAACACTTCATATTTAACATTCTCATCCTTCTTTTCAAATCCCTCCCTATCCTGGTTTCCCCTCCCTATCTCTATAACCACCACCAGCCCCACAGCATTCCGAGATATCTCGCCTCTTTGAGAATCCCCAATTAGAACTATTCCACCAATAGCTTCTGTGCCTTCAGCTATCTAGGTCCGATGTTTGAAATTTCTCGGTCTCTCTCCTACACTTTCTAAACACTCTTTTCTTCGACCAAGCTTTTGGTCATCTACCCCAATGTAGCTCGGTATAAAATTGTGTTTTCTATCACTTTTCTGAAGACTCTTGGGATTTTTATTACATTAAATAAAAGTTGTTTTTTGTACCTTCTCTGGGAATGTTTGGCTAAAGTAGAGGAAGTTTTTTTATGCTGCATCTAATCTGTGCCTGTCCTGGGAGTATATTTGACAGCTTGGAGGGAGATTTACACTGTATTTAACTCAGGCTGCATCTTTACTTACAGTGTTTGATTGAGTGTTGCAGAGGAACATTATTTAACTCAAGCTCAGCCTGGTTACTGACTATTGCAGAAAGTGTTAGCATGATAGGCACCTTTAAAGGCACCTCTTCTCGATTAATGTCAGAGTTAGTGTCCTGTACCATGCATCTCAGTGTACATGTTCTCCCCCAGCTTATCTGCCATTGCTTTTTCTGTCTTTCTCCAGGATACTGATTGCTCTGTGGAAACTGTTGTTGGATTTGTTTGTTGAGGAATTAGCTACGAACATTGGGATGTCTGCTGAATTCTACGAACGATTTCACTTCACTCTGGAGGTTAGAACAGAGGGGCAAGGATATGGTTAACAGTCACCAATGGACCACACCTTAATATCCCATTACTGTCCCCTTGTACAGGGTCTCCCAGTGTCCCTGTACAGATAGGGTCTCCCAGTGTCCCTGTACAGATAGGGTCTCCCAGTGTCCCTGTACAGATAGGGTCTCCCAGTGTCCCTGTACAGATAGGGTCTCCCAGTGTCCCTGTACAGATAGGGTCTCCCAGTGTCCCTGTACAGATAGGGTCTCCCAGTGTCCCTGTACAGATAGGGTCTCCCAGTGTCCCTGTACAGATAGGGTCTCCCAGTGTCCCTGTACAGATAGGGTCTCCCAGTGTCCCTGTACAGATAGGGTCTCCCAGTGTCCCTGTACAGATAGGGTCTCCCAGTGTCCCTGTACAGATAGGGTCTCCCAGTGTCCCTGTACAGATAGGGTCTCCCAGTGTCCCTGTGCAGATAGGGTCTCCCAGTGTCCCTGTGCAGATAGGGTCTCCCAGTGTCCCTGTGCAGATAGGGTCTCCCAGTGTCCCTGTACAGATAGGGTCTCCCAGTGTCCCTGTACAGATAGGGTCTCCCAGTGTCCCTGTACAGATAGGGTCTCCCAGTGTCCCTGTACAGATAGGGTCTCCCAGTGTCCCTGTACAGATAGGGTCTCCCAGTGTCCCTGTACAGATAGGGTCTCCCAGTGTCCCTGTACAGATAGGGTCTCCCAGTGTCCCTGTACAGATAGGGTCTCCCAGTGTCCCTGTGCAGATAGGGTCTCCCAGTGTCCCGTGCAGATAGGGTCTCCCAGTGTCCCTGTGCAGATAGGGTCTCCCAGTGTCCCTGTGCAGATAGGGTCTCCCAGTGTTCCTGTACAGATAGGGTCTCCCAGTGTCCCTTTACAGATAGGGTCTCCCAGTGTCCCTGTACAGATAGGGTCTCCCAGTGTCCCTGTACAGATAGGGTCTCCCAGTGTCCCTGTACAGATAGGGTCTCCCAGTGTCCCTGTACAGATAGGGTCTCCCAGTGTCCCTTTACAGATAGGGTCTCCCAGTGTCCCTGTACAGATAGGGTCTCCCAGTGTCCCTGTGCGGGGTCTCCCAGTGTCCCTGTACAGATAGGGTCTCCCAGTGTCCCTTTACAGATAGGGTCTCCCAGTGTCCCTGTACAGATAGGGTCTCCCAGTGTCCCTGTACAGATAGGGTCTCCCAGTGTCCCTGTACAGATAGGGTCTCCCAGTATCCCTGTACAGATAGGGTCTCCCAGTGTCCCTGTACAGATAGGGTCTCCCAGTGTCCCTTTACAGATAGGGTCTCCCAGTGTCCCTGTACAGATAGGGTCTCCCAGTGTCCCTGTACAGATAGGATCTCCCAGTGTCCCTGTACAGATAGGGTCTCCCAGTGTCCCTGTGCGGGGTCTCCCAGTGTCCCTGTACAGATAGGGTCTCCCAGTGTCCCTGTACAGATAGGGTCTCCCAGTGTCCCTGTACAGATAGGGTCACCCAGTGTCCCTGTACAGATAGGGTCTCCCAGTGTCCCTGTGCGGGGTCTCCCAGTGTCCCTGTACAGATAGGGTCTCCCAGTGTCCCTGTACAGATAGGGTCTCCCAGTGTCCCTGTACAGATAGGGTCTCCCAGTATCCCTGTACAGATAGGGTCTCCCAGTGTCCCTGTACAGATAGGGTCTCCCAGTGTCCCTGTACAGATAGTGTCTCCCAGTGTCCCTGTACAGATAGGGTCTCCCAGTGTCCCTGTACAGATAGGGTCTCCCAGTGTCCCTGTACAGATAGGGTCTCCCAGTGTCCCTGTACAGATAGGGTCTCCCAGTGTCCCTGTACAGATAGGGTCTCCCAGTGTCCCTGTACAGATAGGGTCTCCCAGTGTCCCTGTACAGATAGGGTCTCCCAGTGTCCCTGTGCGGGGTCTCCCAGTATCCCTGTACAGATAGGGTCTCCCAGTGTCCCTGTACAGATAGGGTCTCCCAGTGTCCCTGTACAGATAGGGTCTCCCAGTGTCCCTATGCGGGGTCTCCCAGTGTCCCTGTACAGAGAGGGTCTCCCAGTGTCCCTATGCGGGGTCTCCCAGTGTCCCTGTGCGGGGTCTCCCAGTGTCCCATTACAGATAGGGTCTCCCAGTGTCCCTGTACAGATAGGGTCTCCCAGTGTCCCTGTACAGATAGGGTCTCCCAGTGTCCCTGTACAGATAGGGTCTCCCAGTGTCCCTGTACAGATAGCGTCTCCCAGTGTCCCTGTACAGATAGCGTCTCCCAGTGTCCCTGTACGGGGTCTCCCAGTGTCCCTTTACAGATAGGGTCTCCCAGTGTCCCTTTACAGATAGGGTCTCCCAGTGTCCCTGTACAGATAGGGTCTCCCAGTGTCCCTGTACAGATAGGGTCTCCCAGTGTCCCTGTACAAAGAACAAAGAACAAAAAACAAAGAAAATTACAGCACAGGAACAGGCCCTTCGGCCCTCCCAGCCTGCACCGAACCAGATCCTTTATCTAAACCTGTCTCCTATTTTCCAAGGTCTACTTCCCTCTGTTCCCGCCCATTCATATACCTGTCTAGATGCTTTCATAAATGATGCTATCGTGCCCGCCTCTACCACCTCCGCTGGTAAAGCGTTCCAGGCACCCACCACCCTCTGCGTAAAAAACTTTCCACGCACATCTCCTTTAAACTTTCCCCCTCTCACCTTGAAATCATGACCCCTTGTAACTGACACCCCCACTCTTGGAAAAAGCTTGTTGCTGTCCACCCTGTCCATACCTCTCATAATTTTGTAGACCTCAATCAGGTCCCCCCTCAACCACCGTCTTTCCAACAAAAACAATCCTAACCTACTCAACCTTTCTTCATAGCTAGCACCCTCCATACCAGGCAACATCCTGGTGAACCTCCTCTGCACCCTCTCCAAGGCATCCACATCCTTCTGGTAATGTGGAGACCAGAACTGCACGCAGTATTCCAAATGTGGCCGAACCAAAGTCCTATACAACTGTAACATGACTTGCCAACTCTTGTACTCAATACCCCGTCCGATGAAGGCAAGCATGCTGTATGCCTTCTTGACCACTCTATCAACCTGCATTGCCACCTTCAGGGTACAATGGACCTGAACTCCCAGATCTCTCCGCACATCAATTTTCCCCAAGACCCTTCCATTGACCATATAGTCCACTCTTGAATTTGATCTTCCAAAATTCATCACCTCGCATTTGCCTGTATTGAACTCCATCTGCCATTTCTCTGCCCAACTCTCCAATCTATCTATATTTTGTTGTATTCTCTGACAGTCCTCCTCGCTATCTGCAACTCCACCAATCTTAGTATCATCTGCAAACTTGTTAATCAGACCACCTATACCTTCCTCCAGGTCATTTATGTAGATCACAAACAACAGTGGTCCGAGCACGGATCCCTGTGGAACACCACTAGTCACCCTTCTCCGTTTTGAGACACTACTCTCTGTCTCCTGTTGCCCAGCCAGTTCTTTATCCATGTAGCTAGTACACCCTGAACCCCATACGACTTCACTTTTTCCATCAACCTGCCATGGGAAACCTTATCAAACGCAGATAGGATCTTCCAGTGTCCCTGTGCGGGGTTTCCCAGTGTCCCTGTACAGATAGGGTCTCCCATTGTCCCTGTACAGATAGGGTCTTCCACTGTCCCTGTACAGATAGGGTTTCCCAGTCTCCCTATGCGGGGTCTCCCAGTGTCCCTGTGCGGGGTCTCCCAGTGTCCCTGTGCGGGGTCTCTCAGTCCCACTGTGTGGGGTCTCTCAGTCCCCCTGGGCAGGGTCTCCCGGTGTCCCTGTACGGGGTCTCTCAGTCTCCCTGTGCGGGGTCTCCCAGTGTCCCTGTGCGGGGTCTCTCGGTCCCACTGTGCGGGGTCTCTCAGTCCCACTGTGTGGGGTCTCTCAGTCCCCCTGGGCGGGGTCTCCCGGTGTCCCTGTGCGGGGTCTCTCAGTCCCACTGTGTGGGGTCTCTCGGTCCCGTTGTATGGGGTTTCCCAGTGTCCCTGTGTGAGGTTTCCTGTTTTAAACTTCATTTTTGCTGGATATGGGCTTCGCTGTCTAGGTCGGCATTGTTGCCCCATCCCTAATTGCCCTTTAGAAGGTGGTGGTGAGCTGCCTTCTGCTGCAGTCCATGTGGTGTCGGTACACTTGTGTTTTTAGGGAGGGAGTTCCAGGATTTTGACCCTGCGGCAGTGAAGGAACGGCGATATTTTTCCAAGTCAGGATGGTGAGTGTATTGGAGGGGTGTTGGTGTTCCCATGTATCTGCATTCCCTGTCCTTCGGGATGGTAATGGTCTTGGGTTGGAGAGGTGCTGCCTAAGGAACCTTACTCAGTTCCTGCAGTGTGTCTTGTAGATGGTACATGTTTCGTTCTGGTGCTTGGCTGGTCGGAATAAATGCATGAGAGAACATCTAGTCTGTGACTAGTTAAATGTTTATTGTTAATAACGTAGATAACAAAAAGAAAATGATCAAAAACTATTAGAAATTATCTAAGAGCTAATACAAATGCGACTATCCACTACGACGACTATCTCCACACGCCCTGAGGTAACAGTGTCATGTGGTTATTCTTTACTGTCACTTGCTGGGTGGAAGTCATATACATTACTATTTACATATCATCACAGTACACACTGCTGCTACTGTGCGACGGTGATGGAGAGAATGAATGGTTGTGGAATGGGTGCCAATTAAGCGGGCTGCTTTGTTCTGGATGGTGTCGAGCTTGTTGAGTGTTTTTGGAGCTGCACTCATCCAGGCAAGTGGGGAGTGGCCCATCATTCTCCTGATTTGTGCCTCTTAGATGGTGGGCAGACTCTGGGGCAGCAGGAGGCGAGTTACTCACCACAGGATTCCCAGCCTCTGACCTGCTCTTGTAGCCACAGTATTAATGTGGCTAGTCAAGTTCAGTTTGTAGTTAATAGTAACCCGCAAGATGTTGATAGTGGGGGATTCAACGATGGTAATGCCACTGAATGTCAAGGGTGATGTTTTGATCCTCTCTTATCAGAGATGGTCATTGCCTGGCACTTATGTGGCATGAATGATACTTGCCACTTGTCAGCCAAAGACTAGATATTATCTAGATTTGCTGCATTTGCACGTGGACTGCTTCAGTGTCAAATGAGTCATGAATAGTGCTGAATATTGTGCAGTCATCAGCGAACAGCCCACATCTGACCTTATGTTAGAAGAAAGGTCATTGATGAAGCAGCTGAAGATGGTTGGGCTCAGGACGCTACCCTGAGGAACATCTGCAGTGATGTCCCGGGACTGAGATGGCTGACTTCTAATAACCACAACCATTTTCCTTTGTGCTTGGTATGACTCCAACCAGTGGAGACTTTCACCCGAGTCCCATTGATGCAGTTTTGCTGGGCTCCTTTATGCCATTCTCGATCAAACGCTGCCTTGGTGTCAAGGACAGTCACTCTCACCTCAGGTTATTGTTAAATAAATGCCGCTCGATAGCACTGTTGATGATCCTTTCCATCACTTTACCGATGATTGAGAATAGATTGAAAGGGCAGTAATTGGCCGGGTTGAATTTGTCATTCCTGGGTAGATGCCATTATTGTAGCTGTACTGGAACAGCTTGGCTAGGGACGCGGCAAGTTCTGGAGCAGAAGTCTTCAGTACTATTGCCAGAATATTGTCAGGACCTATAGCCGTTGCAGTATCCAGTACCTTCAGCCGTTTTTAGTGAGGAGCTGAAGGAAATTAGTATTAGTAAAGAAATGGTTTGGGGGAAAATAATGGGATTGAAGGCGGACGAATCTCCAGGGCCTGATAATCTTCATCCCAGAGTACTTAAGGGAGTGGCCCTAATAATAGTAGATCCATTGATGGTCATTTTCCAAAATTATTTGGACTCTGGAATAGTTCCAACAGATTGGAGGGAAGCTAATATAACCCTGCTATTCAAAAGGGGAAAAACAGGGAGCTATAGACCAGTGAACATAACATCGGTAATACAGTAGTCCCCCGTTATACCGCGCTCCGCAATACCGCGGTTCGCGATATACCGCGGGGGGGGCTGATGGACCCCAACTGTCAGTTGTGTCAATTTCAGCGGCCGGCTCACTTTGATCCGGAGAAGGAAGCTGCTCTCACTGAAATAATCAGCCGACCGCTGAAATTGACACTGCCCGCTGCTCTCTCTCTCCAATCCAACTTTTAAGTTTTAATGTTTCTGATTGGAGGGAGAGAGCAGCGGGCAGTGTCAATTTCAGCGGCCAGCTGATTGTTTCAGTGAGAGAGCAGCTTCCCTCTCCGGATCAAAGTGAGCCGTCCGCTGAAATTGACACTGCCGGCTGCTCTCTCCCTCCAATCAGAAACATTAAAACTTAAAAGTTGGATTGGAGGGAGAGAGCAGCCGGCAGTGTCAATTTCAGCGGCCGGCTCACTTTGATCCAGAGAGGGAAGCTGCTCTCTCACTGAAACAATCAGCTGGCCGCTGAAATTGACACTGCCGAGGGGGGGCGGGTGTTGGGGAGGGGAGAAGAGGGGGGGCGGGTGTTTGGGGGGGGGGAGAAGAGGGGGGGGGCGGGTGTTTTTGGGGGGGGGGAGAAGAAGAGGGGGGGGAGAAGAGGGGGGGCCGGTGTTGGGGGGGAGAAGAGGGGGGGCGGGTGTTGGGGGGGGAGAAGAGGGGGGGGCGGGTGTTGGGGGGAGAAGAGGGGGGCGGGTGTTGGGGGGGAGAAGAGGGGGGGGCGGGTGTTGGGGGGGAGAAGAGGGGGGGGGTGTTGGGGGGGAGAAGAGGGGGGGCGGGTGTTGGGGGGGAGAAGAGGGGGGGCGGGTGTTGGGGGGGGAGAAGAGGGGGGAGAAGAGGGGGGGAGAAGAGGGGGGGCGGGTGTTGGGGGGGAGAAGAGGGGGGGAGAAGAGGGGGGGCGGGTGATGGGGGGGAGAAGAGCGGGGGAGAAGAGGGGGGGAGAAGAGGGGGGGAGAAGAGGGGGGGCGGGTGTTGGGGGGGAGAAGAGGGGGCGGGTGTTGGGGGGGAGAAGAGGGGGGGCGGGTGTTGGGGGGGAGAAGAGGGGGGGCGGGTGTTGGGGGGGAGAGGAGGGGGGAGAGGAGGGGGGGCGGGTGTTGGGGGGGAGAGGAGGGGGGGAGAGGAGGGGGGCGGGGTGTTGGGGGGGAGAGGAGGGGGAGAGGAGGGGGGCGGGTGTTGGGGGGGAGAGGAGGGGGGGCGGGTGTTGGGGGGGGAGGAGGGGGGCGGGTGTTGGGGGGAGAGGAGGGGGGACGGGTGTTGGGGGGGAGAGGAGGGGGGGGCGGGTGTGGGGGGACCCCCCTGCGGGTGTGGGGGGACCCCCCTGCGGGTGTGGGGGAGACCCCCCTGCGGGTGTGGGGGAGACCCCCCTGCGGGTGTTGGGGGAGAGAGGAGGGCCCTGCGGGTGTTGGGGGTGAGAGGAGGGCCCTGCGGGTGTTGGGGGACGGGGGAGGAGAGGGGGGGGGGGGGGGCGAGCCGGGGGGTGTGGGGGGGAGAGGGGGTGAGCTGGACGCTGTGGGGGAGAGCAGGAGGGTGTGGGGGAGAGGGGGCGAACCGGAGGGTGTGGGGGGGGGGGGGGGGAGGGGGCGAGGAGGAGGGGGTGGGGGGAGAGGGGGCTAGTTGGAGATTGTGGGGGGAGAGGGGGCTAGCCGGAGGGTGTGAGGTGGGTGGGGTGGGGGGGGAGGGGAGAGGAGGAGACAGAGCCCAGTGGGTGTTGGGGGAGAGGAGGAGACAGAGCCCAGTGGGTGTTGGGGGAGAGGGGGCGAGCCGGAGGGTGTGGGGGGGAGAGGGGTCTAATTGGAGGGTGTGGGGGAGAGGGGGTGAGCCGGAGGGTGTTGGGGGGGAGAGCGGGCGAGCCGGAGGGTGTGGGGGGAGAGGGGTCTAGTTGGAGGATGTGGGGGGGAGAGGGGGCGAGCCGGAGGAAAAAAAAATAAATTGACACTGCCGGCTGCTCTCTCCCTCCAATCAGAAACATTAAAACTTAAAAGTTGGATTGGAGGGAGAGAGCAGCGGGCAGTGTCAATTTCAGCGGCCGGCTGATTTCAGTGAGAGCAGCTTCCCTCTCCGGATCAAAGTGAGCCGGCCGCTGAAATTTTAATTGGATCCACGATGGGGGTTTTAAATTTATTTTAAAATCTATGCTAGCGCTTCCCATTGTGAGTCTACGGGGGTCTGACCTCTCCCCCCGCCCCCCCCCGTAGACTCACAATGGGAAGCGCTAGCATAGATTTTTAAATAAATTTAAAACCCCCATCATGGATATCCGCGGCTCGGTTACAACGTGGGTTGGGGTCTTGGACCCCAACACCCGCGTTATAAAGGGGGACTACTGTAGCGAAGTTGTTAGAGTATATTATCAAGGGTTTCATAGCACAGCATTTGGAAAACAGTGGTGTAATCAGACAAAGTCAGCAAGGATTTACGAAAGGGAAATCATGCTTGACAAATCTACTAGAATTCTTTGAAGTTGATAACTAGTAGGGTTGAACAAGGAGAACTGGTGGATGTGGTTTATTTAGGCTTTCAGAAGGCTTTCGACAAGGTTTCGCATAGCAGATTACTATGTAAAGTTAAAGCACATGGGATTATGGGTAGTGTCATGAGATGGATAGAAACTTGGTTAGTTGGAATAAATGGGTCTTTTTCTGATTGGCAGGTGAGTGGGGTACCGCAGGGATCTATGCTGGGGCCCCAACTGTTCACATTATATATTAATGATTTGGACAAGGGAACTAAATATATTATCTCCAAATTTGCAGATGATACAGAGTTTGGTAAGATTGTGAGCTGTGAGGAGGATGCAGAGATGCTTCAGTGGGATTTGCACAGGCTGAGTGAGATGGAGTATTGTGTGTAGTTTTGGTGTCCTTATCTGGGGAAGGATGTTCTTGCTATGGAGGGAATGCAGCGAACGTTTACCAGGCTGATTCTTGAGATGGCGGGACTGTCATATGAGAAGTGACTAAATCGGTTAGGATTAAATTAATTGGAGTTTAGAAGAGTGAGAGGGGATCTCATAGAAAAGTACAAAATTCAAACAGGATTAGACAGGGTAGATTCAGAAAAAATATTCCTGATGGTGGGGGAAATCCAGAACTAGGGGTCATAGTTTAATGACTGAGGTGAGGAGAAATGTCTTCACCCAGAGAGTAGTTGAGGCTAAATGTTGCATAATTTCAAGAAAGAACTAGATATAGCTCTTGGGACTCGAGGGCTATGTGGGGGGAAGGCAGGATCAGGGTATTGCAACTTGATGATCATGATGAATGGCGGAGCAGGCTTGAAGGGCTGAATGGCCTCCTCTTGCTTCTATTTTCTATCTATGTATGTTTCTTATCACATGGGGTGAATCAAGTTGGCTAAAGACGGGTATCTGTGAGGCTGAGGACCTCTGGAGGAGACTGAGATGGATCATCCACTCAGCACTTCTGGCTGAAGATTGTTGCGAAGGCTTCAGCCTTGTCTTTTACACAGATGTGCTGGACTTCTCCACCATTGAGGATGGGGTATTTTTGGAGCCTTCTCCTCCAGTGAGTTGCTTAATTGTCCACCACCATTCATGACTGGATGTGGCAGAACTGCAGAGCTTAGATCTGATCTGTTGGTTGTGGGATCACTGAGCTCTGTCCATCACTTGCTGCTTATGTTGTTTGGCATGTAAGTAGTCATCACCAGGTTGACACCTCACTTTTCAGTATGCCTGTTCCTGGCATGCTCTCCTGCACACTTCATTGAACCAGGGTTGATCCCCTGGCTTGATGATAATAATAGAGTGGGGGATATAAGACCATAAGACATAGGAGCAGAATTAAGCCACTCGGCCCATCGAGTCTGCTCAACCATTCAATCATGGCTGATATTTTTCTCATCCCCATTCTCCTGACTTCTCCCCATAACCCCTTATCCCATTATTATACCAGGCCATGAGGTTGCAGATTGTGGTTGAATACAATTCTGATGCCACTGATGTCCCACAGAGCCTCATGGATGCCTAGTCTTGAGTTGCTATATCTGTTCTGACTCTACCTCATTTAGCACGGTGGTAGTGGCACATAACATAAAGGACAGTATCCTCAATGTGAAGATTGGGCTTCATCCCCACAAGGATTATGCAGTGCCCACTCCTACTGATCCTGTCATGGACAGATTGCAGCAGTCAGGTTGGTGAGGATGAGGTTTAGTAGGTTTTTCTTTATTGTTGGTTACGTCACCACCTGTTGCAGACCCAGTCAAGCAGTTATATTCTTTAGGACTCGACTAGCTCGGTCTGTGATGGTACCACTGAGCCACTCCTGGTGATGAACATTGAAGTCCCCACCCAGAGTACATCCTGTGCCCTTGCCACACAGTGCTTCCTCCCAAGTTCCCAGAAAGTAAAACAAGAGTTTGTGCAGTTTAGAAATAAGAGACCTCCCATTTGACACAATCCGATGTCAAGATTCACACCCTTCGATTCTCAGTTAAACTCTCCCTCTCTATAAGAATGATACATTGTCACTTCCCCAGCATTTCCCTGTTGTTCAATGGGGTTTGTGCTGGGTAACCACAATCTGTTTGTGATGTTTGAAGGGGGTGGAATGTTGAGCAGGATACCGCTAAATCTCTAGCTTTACTTATAAGAGTGCCCTGGAGCCTTTGACACCCACCTGAATTTGCTGTAACATCTAGGACACCTCTGACAGTGCAGCATTTTCTCAGTGTCAGCCCAGACAAGGGTTTTTCAAACTTATTTTCCCGGGACCCAGTTACCAGCCAGCCAACCTTCGCGATCCACGTCGGCCCACCATTGCAACCCACGTTGGCCGACCGTCGCGAAGCACCATTTTCAATTACCTTTAATACGACACTTGCTTTGTCATTCAATGTTGCATTTATGCTTAGGACTTCAGCTGATGATTTAATGTCCCGCTGCATTCTTTGAAAAAAATCAAGAAGTTTGTCCTCGAACTTGCCAAATGGCTTTGACATTTTGAGGGTTTTTAACTTTCATTTGTCAGTATTTCCCTACATATAACAAACATGGGCTTTACATCCTGATTTGTATTGTAAACATTAACAATGCTATAGGGCACGGTGGCACAGTGGTTAGCACTGCTGCTTCAACGCCAGGGACGCAGGTTTGATTCCGATCTTGGGTGACTGTGCGGAGTCTGCACGTTCTCCCTGTGTCTGTGTCGGTTTCCTCTTGGTGCTCCGGTTTCCTCCCACAGTCCAAAGATGTACAGGTTATGTGGATTGGCCATTCTAAATTGCCCCTTAGTGCCCAAAAGGTTAGGTGGGGTTACTGGGTTACGAGGATAGGGGATGAAGGTGTGGGTCTAAGTAGGGTGTTCTTTCAAGGGGCAGTGCAGAATCTTTGGCCCGAATGGCCTTCTTCTGTACTGTAGTGATTCGATTCTATACCTCAAGAAATCAACTTTATACTGCTTTGTTCCAAATTTCAGGTTCTTCTTAATGGGTTGTTCACCAGAGGCCCTGGAGCTCTGTATACAGCTCACACCAGCACTGCTTTATCCTGCCGTGGACTCTCCTTTGAAGGTCTCTCCAGCAGATTCAATTGTGAGATCCTGGCCTGTTTGTGTCTCTGGCTCTCTTCCTTATTACAAAACGATCCATCTTCAGTTCTTACACAGTCCTGTTGCTTACTTGCTGGCAGCTACAAAATGGAGGAATCTTTCCTCCATGATTTTTCACCCAAAGCACAGACTTACAAGGACTTGACGTCAGTGGACGTGTCGGGTGCGTGACCTGTTCTCTGCCGCCGCTTCTGGCAGGAAAATGGCAGCATTTGCATTTAAAAGCCAGTCGCGGCCGGCATTCTTTTAAAAAAAATAATTTTCATTAAGATTTTCACAAAATATAAACAACAAAACAATATTAACAGAACAACCATGGAAAAAACCCAAGAACAACACCCACGGCCGGCATTCTTAACTTAAAAGCCAGCTGCGGCCGGCATTCTGACAAGCCAATCCTGGCTGCAGGGTGCCTCTCCTGGATCAAGAACACCACAACCAATCATTCCGCGACTCTCCTGTCACCCGCCTGCAACCCACCCGCATGTTGGCAACCCTGAGTTTGAAAAACCCTGGCCTGGGCTACGGACTCAAGTGGGGCCGGAGGTATGACCAAGTGAGCCATGAGAGTGGCCAAGGTCCCAGTGAACACCATCCCCATCAGCGCGGGGCCGGGGGGGGGGGGGGGGGGGGGGGGGGGGGTTGGAGGGGGGGCTGGAGGAGGGGGGGGGGGGGCTGGAGGAGGGGAGGGGCTGTGGAGGGGGGGGGCTGGAGGAGGGGGGGGGGCTGGAGGAGGGGAGGGGCTGGAGGGGGGGGGCTGGAGGAGGGGGGCTGGAGGAGGGGGGCTGGAGGAGGGGGGGCCGGAGGGGGGGGCCGAATGGGGGGGGGCGGAGGGGGCCTGAGGGGGGGGGGCCGGAGTGAGCCCGAGGGGGGGGGGGGCCAGAGTGACCACCGGCGAGCCTGGATCCATCCGCCATGTTTGTGCGGGGCGGCCTGAGGGAAGGCGGCCACCGCGCATGCGCTGGTTGGCACCGGCCCAACTGCGCATGCGCGGGACCTGAGTCTTTTACGCGGCGCCAGGTCTCTGACGCCGGTCACGCACTCCTTCATGGCACCCCCTAGCACATGGCGCACCGGGCAACTGCCCGAGTTGCCCGTACCTTGAGCCGGCCCTGATCCCCATAATAAAGCAGGCACAATTTGCATTCTCAAACCCTCTTCTTAATTCCTTATATTTACTGAATGAAATGATTAAAATTTCCAAGGAGCCAAAGGCGTTCCATTCCTCAATATAGCTGGGTCTACATCCTCTGTAGCATCTCTGTAAAACGTTTAAGGCGGTGTTTGAATGCTTTGTGTCTCTGGAATGTTAACCACGTCTCTCTGTCTCTCTATAGGCTCTTGTGGTGTTTTTCCATGCTGAGGGACAGGGACTGCCACTTGACAACTTGCAGAATGACAAATATAAGGTAAATGGTACAGGTTACTCACTCACCACTAACTGTTCCTGGGACCTCAGAGAAAGTACTTAACCCAAAATGTGGCAAATTATGGAAAGATCAAATAATGAGTTCAAAACTGACGAGGTGAATAGGGAAAGATTCTTTTGAATGGTCAGTGAGTCATTAACAGGAGGAAACTGGAAGCATAAAAAGGGAGATTGGGTAAGTGTTTGACAGAAATGGTGACTGGATGTGGGATCCATTCCCACAGGGAGGTGATGGAAACTGAATCGTTCACAGACGGAATTAGAGAGTGGCTGACAGAGGCAAAATATTGAAGGGGAAAAGAGAGGGAAACAGGACCAGCTCTGATGTGAAGGAAGCACGAGTACAGGAATGATGATCCAGGTGGCCTCTTCTGTACTGAGGTTTCTATTACGAACTATAGAATTCCTACAGGAAGGAGGTCATTTGGCACATCGTGTATGCACCGACCTTCCGAAAGAGCACCCCATTTCGCATTTCCCCCCCCCCATCCCGGTAACTCCACCTAATCTGCACATCTTTGGACTGTGGGAGGAAACTGGAGCACCCGGAGGAGACCCACGCATACACGGGGAGAATGTGCGAATTGCACACAGAATGACCCAAGGCCGGAATTGAACCTGGGTCCCTCGTGCTGTGAGGCAGCAGAAGGATTTGCGTAAGGATTAAGAAAGCATCAGTGGGTTCCTCCCTCTGGCCTCCTGTACAATCCTGCCTCTCTCCATTCCTCCCTCTCTTCATTGATCCATCTCTCATCATTCTTCAATCTCTCACCATTCTTTTCTCTATCTCTCCGACCCTCTCTCTCTCTCTCCATTCTTCCCTCTCTCCCCAACTTCACTGCATGTAGCAGAATCTCCTATGTTCTTGAATTCTCACCCAGTTGAACTTGCTCTCTAAGTCCTGTATCTCTCTGCCTAACTTCAGTGGTTTCTTGGTCAACCCTTTGGACTTCTCATTAGCCCTCTGCCCTTGCTTGCTGTCTACAACAGCCCTGTGAAGCATTGCAAAATGTACACAAAGTACTGTCCTACATCATAGAACCATAGCGAGGTTGCTGTGCAGAAGGAGGCCATTCAGCCCATCGTGCCTGTGTCTGCCAAAAAAAAAGAAAGGAACTAGCCACTCTTTTTAATCCTATTTTCCAGCAATTGGTCCATTGCCTTGCAGGTTACAGCACTTCAGATGCAGTTCCAGGTACTTTTTAAATCATGTGGAGATGCCAGTGTTGGACTGGGGTGAGCACAGTAAGAAGTCTTAGAACACCAGGTTAAAGTCCAACAGGTTTGTTTCAAATCACTAGCTTTCAGAGTACTGCTCCTTCCTCAGGTGAATGGAGAGGTATGCTCAAGAAACATTGACAAAGTCAAAGATGCAAGACAATGCTTTGAATGCGAGCATTTGCAGGTAATTAAGTCTTTACAGATCCAGAGATAGGGGTAACCCCAGGTTAAAGAGTTGTGAATTGTCACAAGCCAGGACAGTTGGTAGGATTTCGCTAGCCCAGGCCAGATGGTGGGGGGTGGATGTAATGCGACATGAATCCAAGGTCCCGGTTGAGGCCGCACTCGTGTGTGCGGAACTTGGCTATAAGTTTCTGCTCGGCGATTTTGCTTTGTCGCGCATCCTGACGGCCGCCTTGGAGAACGCTTACTCGGAGATCAGAGGCTGAATGCCCTTGACTGCTGAAGTCTTCCCCGATTGGAAGGGAACATTCCTGCCTGGCGATTGTCGCACGATGTCCGTTCATCCGTTGTTGCAGTGTCTGCATGGTCTTACCAATGTACCACGCTTCGGGACATCCTTTCCGGCAGCGTATGAGATAAACAACGTTGGATGAGTCGCAGAGTATGTACCACCTGTAATGGTGGTACCCATGTCGATGATCTGGCACATCTTACAGAGATTGCCATGGCAGAGTTGTGAGGTGTCGTGGTCGCTGTTCTGAAGGCTGGGTAGTTTGCTGCAAATAATGGTTTGTTTGAGGTTGCACGGTTGTTTGAAGGCAAGTAGTGAGGGTGTGGGGATGACCTTGGCAAGATATTCATCTTCATCGATGACGTGTTGAAGGCTGCGAAGATGTCGTAGTTTCTCCTCTCCGGGGAAGCACTGGACGACGAAGGGTACTCTGTCGGTTGTGTCCCGTGTTTGTCTTTTTTTTAATTAAAAAAAATAAATAAATTTAGAGTACCCAATTAATTTTTTCCAATTAAGGGGCAATTTAGCGTGGCCAATCCACCTAGCCTGCACATCTTTGGGTTGTGGGGGTGAAACCCACGCAAACACGGGGAGAATGTGCAAACTCCACACGGACAGTGATCCAGGGCCGGGATCGAACCTGCGACCTCGGCGCCGTGAGGCAGCAGGTCTAACCCACTGCACCACCGTGCTGCCCCGTTTTGTCTTCTGAGGAGGTCGGTGCGGTTTTTGCTGTGGTGCATTAGAACTGTCGATTGATGAGTCGAGCGACATATCCCGTTCGTACGAGGGCATCTTTCAGCATCTGTAGATGTTCGTTACGCTACTCTTTGTCCGAGCAGATCCTGTGCATACGGAGGGCTTGTCCAAAGGGGATGGTTTCTTTAATGTGTTTAGGGTAGAAGCTGGAGAAATGGAGCATCGTGAGGTTATAGAACAGTACAGCACAGAACAGGCCCTTCGGCCCTCAATGTTGTGCCGAGCCATGATCACCCTATTCAAACCCACGTATCCACCCTATACCTGTAACCCAACAACCCCCCCCTTACTTTTATTAGGACACTACGGGCAATTTAGCATGGCCAATCCACCTAACCCGCACATCTTTGGATTGTGGGAGGAAACCGGAGCTCCCGGAGGAAACCCACGCACACAGGGGGAGGACGTGCAGACTCCACACAGTGACCCAGCCGGGAATCGAACCTGGGACCCTGGAGCTGTGAAGCATTTATGCTAACCACCATGCTACCCTGCTGCCCAATCCACCTAGCCTGCACATCTTTGGGTTGTGGGGGTGAAACCCACGCAAACACGGGGAGAATGTGCAAACTCCACACGGACAGTGATCCAGGGCCGGGATCGAACCTGCGACCTCGGCGCCGTGAGGCAGCAGGTCTAACCCACTGCACCACCGTGCTGCCCCGTGTTGTCTATCCATGGGATTGTTTCTGGAATATACCTCTTAATTCACCTGAGGAAGGAGCAGTGCTCCGAAAGCTAGTGATTTCATAGAAATGTCATAGAAATGAGGCTATGACAGGTGAGGACCTTGAGAGGATTGTTATCACTAAGGAGGTAGTAATGGGCAAGCTAATGGGGCTAAAGGTAGACAAGTCTCCTGGCCCTGATGGAATGCATCCCAGAGTGCTAAAAGAGATGGCTAGGGAAATTGCAGATGCACTAGTGATAATTTACCAAAATTCACTAGACTCTGGGGTGGTCCCGGTGGATTGGAAATTAGCAAACGTGACGCCACTGATTAAAAAAGGAGGTAGGCAGAAAGCAGGAAATTATAGGCCAGTGAGTTTAACTTCGGTAATAGGGAAGATGCTGGAATCTATCATCAAGGAAGAAATTGCGAGGCATCTGGATAGAAATTGTCCCATTGGGCAGACGCAGCATGGGTTCGTTAAAGGCAGGTCATGCCTAACTAATTTAGTGGAATTTTTTGAGGACATACCAGTGCAGTAGATAACGGGGAGCCGATGGATGTGGTATATCTGGATTTCCAGAAAGCCTTTGACAAGGTGCCACACAAAAGGTTGCTGCATAAGATAAAGATGCATGGCATTAAGGGTAAAGTAGTAGCATGGATAGAGGATTGGTTAATTAATAGAAAGCAAAGAGTTGGGATAAATGGGTGTTTCTCTGGTTGGCAATCAGTAGCTAGTGGTGTCCCACAGGGATCCGTGTTGGGCCCACAATTGTTCACAATTTACATAGATGATTTGGAGTTGGGGACCAAGGGCAATGTGTCCAAGTTTGCAGATGACACTAAGATGAGTGGTAAAGCGAAAAGTGCAGAGGATACTGGAAGTCTGCAGAGGGATTTGGATAGGTTAAGTGAATGGGCTCGGGTCTGGCAGATGGAATACAATGTTGACAAATGTGAGGTTATTCATTTTGGTAGGAATAACAGCAAACGGGATTATTATTTAAACGATAAAATATTAAAGCATGCCGCTGTTCAGAGAGACTTGGGTGTGCTAGTGCATGAGTCACAGAAGGTTGGTTTACAAGTGCAACAGGTGATTAAGAAGGCAAATGGAATTTTGTCCTTCATTGCTAGAGGGATGGAGTTTAAGACTAGGGAGGTTATGTTGCAATTGTATAAGGTGTTAGTGCGGCCACACCTGGAGTATTGTGTTCAGTTTTGGTCTCCTTACTTGAGAAAGGACGTACTGGCGCTGGAGGGTGTGCAGAGGAGATTCACTAGGTTAATCCCAGAGCTGAAGGGGTTGGATTATGAGGAGAGGTTGAGTAGACTAGGACTGTACTCGTTGGAATTTAGAAGGATGAGGGGGGATCTTATAGAAACATTTAAAATTATGAAGGGAATAGATAGGATAGATGCGGGCAGGTTGTTTCCACTGGCGGGGTGACAGCAGAACTAGGGGGCATAGCCTCAAAATAAGGGGAAGTAGATTTAGGACTGAGTTTAGGAGGAACTTCTTCACCCAAAGGGTTGTGAATCTATGGAATTCCTTGCCCAGTGAAGCAGTTGAGGCTCCTTCATTACATGTTTTTAAGGTAAAGATAGATAGTTTTTTGAAGAATAAAGGGATTAAGGGTTATGGTGTTCGGGCCGGAAAGTGGAGCTGAGTCCACAAAAGATCAGCCATGATCTAATTGAATGGCGGAGCAGGCTCGAGGGGCCAGATGGCCTACTCCTGCTCCTAGTTCTTATGTTCTTATGTTCTTATGATTTGAAACAAACCTGTTGGACTTTAACCTGGTGTTGTAAGACTTCTTACTTTTTAAATGAGTTGAACGTTCCAGCTTCAACCTCTGAATCAGGCTGTGAATTCCAAATGCTCACCACCCTCTGGGTGAAAACATTTTCCATCAGGGCTCTGTGTTGCAAACAGACCATGTTAATACCATTTTATTACTCACTGGCCCATTGATTTCACAGGATCTGAAGGAAGAGCTGCGACTAAATAAGTGCTCAACACAGAAGCTGATTGAACACACTTACCAGGCCAAAATCCGGCAACAGGTACCATGTCAATTCCAAATCACATTATTAACTTGTTTGTTTCTGGTGAATGTTTTGTTGATCATAGAATTTACAGTGCAGAAGGAGGCCATTCGGCCCATCGAGTCTGCACCGGCCCTTACAAAGAAGCCCACATATCTATCCTATCCCAGTAACCCCCACAACGTTGGCCGAGTCGCACGAGTATGTACCGCGTACCTGGCTGGTTTAGCTCACCAGGCTAAATTGCTGCCTTTTAAAGCAGACCAAGCAGGCCAGCAGCACGGTTCGATTCCCGTACCAGCCTTCCCGGACAGGCGCCAGAATGTAGCGACTAGGGCCTTTTCACAGTAACTTTATTGAAGCCTACTCGTGACAATAAGCGATTTTAATTTTTAAATTTTAATTTAATTAACATTTTTTGGACACTAAGGGCAATTTAGCATGGCCAATCCACCTAACCTGCGCATCTTTGGAATGTGGGAGGAAACCGGAGCACCCGGAGGAAACCCACACAAACACTGGCATTACGTGCAGACTCCGCACAGACCGTGAGCCAGCCGGGAATCGAACCTGGGACCCTGGAGCTGTGATGCAACTGTGCTAACCACTACGCTACCGTGCTGCCCAATGATCGTAATCATTATTAGTTCTGGGAATCAGGACAATCCCATTTGATGGAAATAGTATCAGCATCAAAAATTCTCAGGGCAGGTACACCACAGGTTGATACAGTGTGTTGTGGTGAAGTTCTGTGAACTGTTCACAGGAGAGCCAGCCACAGGTTACGATTGTTTATTCAAGGTTTAAGCTTGCAGGGGGACCACTGGAAACGGCTCTCTGCGAAGTCACAGGTTTCCACTATATTTGTACACTGTTGGTCACATACACAGAACATTGTTTACATTCCAGTCTTGTCTACATATAGGTTTACATTAAACAAATGTCTTTGGTTTCAGGCACATAGATCACCAAGCAGAGCATCAGAGGCTACATTGATTGAGTTCTGACTCAAAGCCTGACCCTTTAAGAGTAAACAAATTTGATTCCCAAGACTTGCTGGAGCGTTCTGCTAGTTCTGGGCCTTGAGGGATGTAAATGTTGCCACAGTCCCAGGGGACCAACAGCTGTTCTCCCTTTGAGTGCTGCTGACTGGTGGTGGTTTAACCTGCGGGTCACCACACCTCAGGTGGCGGGGCCTTCACAAATAACCTCAGCTGGTACAGGAATTGAAACCATGCTGTTGATGTCAAACAAACCATGCAGCCAACTGAGCTAACCAACAACAAGGTTCATCAGGCAACCCATGCTACTGATACGGGCCCTTAGAGTGTGCAAGGTTCACTGGTGTACAGAGTTCAGCAGCTGACTAGCATGTGTTCTTAGTGTAAGTCAAGAGTGTTCGCTCTAACCTCCTTTTATTTCCCCTAAAAAGAGTAGAGCTCCTTCTACACTGTTCCATTGAACATTGCCAGGGCATGTACCCCACAGGTTAGATACAGAGTAAAACTCCCTCTACATTCTCCCACTGAACACTGCCAAGGCAGGCACAAGAAGGGCTGATACAGAGTAAATCTCCCTCTATACTATCACATTGAACAATACCAGGCACGCACATCATGGGTTAGATGCAGAGTAAAGATCCTTCTATACTATCCCATTGAACAATGTTAGGGCGGGTACGGCATGGGATAGATATCGAGTAAAGTTCTCTCTAATTGATCGAACATGATACCTTAACCTCACCATCAGTTGTGTTCCCTGTTCTGCACTGGTCTAGAATTTTCCTACTTCTTTCAACATTCATTTTGTTCAGTTGTGAGTTGAAGATGGTGTGTGTTTTCTTCCCACTGTGAGTCAGAGTCAGATGGATATAGAATTTGGCGAATCAGGCTCTTACGAGCCAACTGCAACACTCAGCGTTTGGGAAGCAGAGGAGGTAAATAATGAATCCACTTTATTCACGTTAAGGTGTGTTCCTTCTCAGAAGTCCACAGAATCCAGCCCGTATGGAATGCTTTGCATCAAATGCCACTATGAAGCTGCTGAGTCCAAACTGTGCATTGACGTTTTGCACGCTACGAACCTGATTGCCTTGGATGCAAATGGTGAGTGTGCAACATTTGCCAGCGCAACACTAATCGTTTGCCCTATCCAAATCAGTAAAAAGAGAAATACACAGGCAGCGTGAGTGGAGAAACAGACACGTTGATATGTATTGTGCTTAATCCTTCAAAAATGCAACACAAGAGACAGATGGATATATCAGTACAGTCACAGAAAGGAGAGAGGGAGTATAAAATAAATAGAAAACATTGGGAGGGAAGAATCATGCAGAATGGTGTCATTAGTCACTCCATTCGTGATTCCTCTCGGGTTTATCTGAATGTTTGAGTCATATCCTTTGGAGGGATTAGGACATTTCTGTCAATTATAAATTCAAAACACTGACAGACCTCGAGAGGGCCGGGATTTTCCGAGCTCGTGCCATGCCAGAGAATCGTCGGTGGGGGGGCGGGGGGGGTGCAAATCCCGGCATGCTGTTCCGATGTTGGGCCGCCTATTCCGGCAACCGGAGAATCGGCGGCTATCGTGCCGGCACGGTCCAGAGGCAATTCTGCGCGCTCGACGGGCCGAGTGCCTCAGGGGCCGGCGATAAGCCGGCCGTGGCGCGCATGCGCAGACCTGCGCCGGCAGTGGCGCGCATACGCGGACCAGCACCGGCCGTGGCGCACATGCGCAGACCCGGGCCGGCTTTCGGCGCCAGAGTAGCGCACAGCACTCTGGCGCCGTTCTAGCCCCCACCCGAGGATGAGGGGAATGACTGGGCCTGGAGGCCGGCGTCGCTCGCCCTGGTTTTGACGCCGGCGTCAACACTTGGGTCGGATTTTCGGAGAATCCCAGGATTCCAAAGCAGCAGGGGACATTTCACACAACTTGAAAATGGTGACTAACGTCATAGAACCAGAAAGGCATTTGAATTGAACTTCACATGTTTGCCTTTCCAAATAAATAACAATTTTGGACTTGCTAAAAGCTGGATAGAGCTGTTGGGTAAATGTTTTAAGTGGAGGAAGGTGCAGGGCTATGGGGAGAGTGGAGAAGTGGGATTAGTTTGGATTGATGCAGGACTGTGGGGAGAGGGTGGGGCTGTGGGATTAGTTTGGATTGATACAGGACTGTGGGGAGAGGGTGGGGCTGTGGGATTAGTTTGGATTGATACAGGACTGTGGGGAGAGGGTGGGGCTGTGGGATTAGTTTGGATTGATACAGGACTGTGGGGAGAGGGTGGGGCTGTGGGATTAGTTTGGATTGATACAGGACTGTGGGGAGAGGGTGGGGCTGTGGGATTAGTTTGGATTGATACAGGACTGTGGGGAGAGGGTGGGGCTGTGGGATTAGTTTGGATTGATACAGGACTGTGGGGAGAGGGGAGAAGTGGGATTAGTTTGGATTGATACAGGACTGTGGGGAGAGCGGGGCTGTGGGATTAGTTTGGATTGCTACAGGACTGTGGGGAGAGGGTGGGGCTGTGGGATTAGTTTGGATTGATACAGGACTGTGGGGAGAGCGGGGCAGTGGGATTAGTTTGGATTGATGCAGGACTGTGGGGAGAGCGGGGCAGTGGGATTAGTTTGGATTGATGCAGGACTGTGGGGAGAGTGGAGAAGTGGGATTAGTTTGGATTGATGCAGGACTGTGGGGAGAGTGGAGAAGTGGGATTAGTTTGGATTGATACAGGACTGTGGGGAGAGCGAGGCAGTGGGATTAGTTTGGATTGATACAGGACTGTGGGGAGAGGGTGGGGCTGTGGGATTAGTTTGGATTGATGCAGGGCTATGGGGAGAGTGGAGAAGTGGGATTAGTTTGGATTGATGCAGGACTGTGGGGAGAGTGGAGAAGTGGGATTAGTTTGGATTGATACAGGACTGTGGGGAGAGCGAGGCAGTGGGATTAGTTTGGATTGATGCAGGACTGTGGGGAGAGGGTGGGGCTGTGGAATTAGTTTGGATTGATGCAGGACTGTGGGGAGAGCGGGGCAGTGGGATTAGTTTGGATTGATACAGGACTGTGGGGAGAGTGGAGAAGTGGGATTAGTTTGGATTGATGCAGGACTGTGGGGAGAGGGTGGGGCTGTGGGATTAGTTTGGATTGATGCAGGACTGTGGGGAGAGGGTGGGGCTGTGGGATTAGTTTGGATTGATGCAGGACTGTGGGGAAGATGGGGCTGTGGGATTAGTTTGGATTGATACAGGACTGTGGGGAGAGTGGAGAAGTGGGATTAGTTTGGATTGATACAGGACTGTGGGGAGAGGGTGGGGCTGGGGGATTAGTTTGTATTGATACAGGACTGTAGGGAGAGGGTGGGGCTGTGGGATTAGTTTTGATTGATGCAGGACTGTGGGGAGAGGGTGGGGCTGTGGGATTAGTTTGGATTGATGCAGGACTGTGGGGAGAGGGTCGGGCTGTGGGATTAGTTTGGATTGATGCAGGACTGTGGAGAGAGGGTGGGGCTGTGGGATTAGTTTGGATTGATACAGGACTTGGGGAGAGGGTGGGGCTGTGGGATTAGTTTGGATTGATACAGGACTGCGGGGAGAGGGTGGGGCTGTGGAATTAGTTTGGATTGATACAGGACTGTGGGGAGAGGGTGGGGCTGTGGGATTAGTTTGGATTGATACAGGACTGTGGGGAGAGGGTGGGGCTGTGGGATTAGTTTGGATTGATACAGGACCGTGGGGAGAGGGTGGGGCTGTGGGATTAGTTTGGATGGTGCTGGGCTATGGGAACAGAATGGGCAAATTATTTCGTCACATCTCAGTGCTCTTTGTGGGATCTTACTGTGTGCAAAATTGTTGCTGAGTTTCTTGCATTACAAGTAACAACACTTCAAAACAACTGGCTGCCAAGCACTTTGGGATATCCTGGGGTTATGAAAGGTGCTATATAAATGCAAATTCTTTCTATCTGAGATGATCAATATGTGAGTTCCTAGATGATTAGCACCGATTAGTGATTAGGCCAGTGGAAGGGCTGACACCCAGAGTACCTGTGAAGGTCTGTGCACCCATCACACCATCAGGAGGGCCGCTCTCCAGTGATAGACCACCAGAACTATTTTCGAGGCCATACCTGATTTTAATTTGATTGACATACTTGACAAGGCCAACAAGCAGCATCAGTGAGGAGGAAGCTGGAAATCCAGCAACTCTTTTGCAGCGCTGAGTTGGAAATAAGCTTTTAAAAGGTGGATGGGTAGCCAGTTGTTGGTCATTCCAGAAAGAATATTTGCATTCCTGCTACCTGTAGAAATATCAATGCTGAATCAGAAGTTCTTAGAGGGATCCCAATAGGCATTTGACTGTGTCAGAATGACCCGATTGTCCATCTAAGAACCGCTGATCCAACCATGCTGCACTGAACCCTGATTTAAATATTTTAAAAGGTTCCCGTTCGCTTTAGGAGAGCTCCCGTTTTGTATGGCCCAGTGTGGGCCATATAATATGATCATACACTGCGTGTCAAATATATGCTACACATCTAAACATAAAGGGAAATACAGTTTTAAATGCTTGCAATTACCCTGGAAATCTGCGCTCTTGTTTGGTCGGGTTCAGGTGGATGAGGTCAGATCACCAATCATTCTCTTTTTGTCTCTGTGTTGACAGGTCTCAGTGATCCTTTTGTCATTATCGAACTCGCTCCTTTCCACCTCTTCCCAGGTGCAAAGAGCCAGCGAACACAAGTCAAGAATAAAACACTGCACCCAATCTTCGATGAGCAGTTTAACTTGTCAGTATTATTGATTCATTACTTCAATGTGTTGAATTTACTGTCCCATCAAACACTCCCAGGGCAGTTGCAGAATGGTGTTAGAACATAGAACAGTACAGCACATAACAGGCCCTTCGGCCCTCGATGTTGTGCCGAGCAATGATCACCCTACTCAAACCCACGTATCCACCCTATACCCGTAACCCAACAACCCCCCCCCCCCCCCCCTTAACCTTACTTTTAAGGACACTACGGGCAATTTAGCATGGCCAATCCACCTAACCCGCACATCTTTGGACTATGGGAGGAAACCGGAGCGCCCGGAGGAAACCCACGCACACACGGGGAGGACGTGCAGACTCCGGACAGACAGTGACCCAGCCGGGAACCGAACCTGGGACCCTGGAGCTGTGAAGCATTTATGCTAACCACCATGCTACCGTGCTGCCCGTGCGTGTTAAATACAGAGTAAAGCTCTCTCAACACTGTTCCCCCCTCAAACACTCCCAGGGCAGGTACAGCAGGGGATCAGATATGGAGTAAAGCTCCCTCATCACTGTCCCATCAAACACTCCCAGGGCAGGTACAGCAGGGATTAGGTGCAGAGTAAAGCTCCCTCGACGCTGTCCCATCAAACACTCCCAGGACAGGTACAGCACAGGGTTAGATATTGATTAAAGCTCCTTTGCTGCAACAGGGCCAAGTTAGATTTGAGCCTGGGGTTCCCTCCGCTTGACTGGCATGCAATCCATAACTTCCCACATTCACTCCCCCCACAACTGATACCCAGTAGCAGCAGTGTGTACAATCTGCAAGGTGCATTGGAAGCACCTTTCAAACCTGCACCATCACCACCTGTAGTTTCCCTCCAAGCCACACACCATCCTGACTTGGAACTGTATCACCGCCCCTTCACAGCCACCGGGAACCCTGGAACTTCCTTCCTAATAGCACTGTGTATAGCTACAGCACATACAGCAGTAGCTCACGATGGCTCACCAATCACCATTGCTTTCATATGGGTAATTAGGGATGGGTACTAAATGCTAATCTTGTCAGTGAAACTCACATCCCCTTGAAAGTATTTTAAAAAAAAAAAGTTGTGCTCCTTTCTATTCCAGTCTCAAGTTTGTCTCATGCACCTGTCTCAGCCTGTGTTAGTTTACTGACCTCTCATACTCATTCCAGTGTCTGTGGATTACATTCTTCTTCTTTGGAGTGTACATGTTGCATTGCAATCTGTTTTATCTCTTTCAGCACAGTAACGCGGGAGCAGTGCAGTAACAGCACTGCCTGCATTCACTTCACAGTCATGGACCACGACTGGCTCTCAACCAATGACTTTGCCGGGGAGGCCGTGTTGCAACTGCAGGAGGTTTATGGGTTCCATAAAACTGCCGTCAGCAGAGAAGCAAAAAACATTTCCCCGGTATTCCTGAAACTGACACACCCCGATCCCAGTGGTAAAGAAAATCTGAGTTCAATATCTATATTTTAAAACTGCATCTGCATGAAATTCCTGTCAACATTTTCTTTCATACAACAAACACACTCATATTTACAACGGCAACTGCCCATGTAAACATGTCACTCTGTAATTTTACCCACCCACCAGTGGTGGCAATGTAGTTTAATCAGTAAATGTACAGAGTTTTGGTATCATCTTGATGCAGGGATCAGTAGTGAGGATCGACCATCTTGAGGGTTTATTTCCTTGCAACATCTACCATTACATCATTATGACTTTGCCAGAAATCCTGTTTTGAATTGAACTTATTGGTGAAACAGGAGATGCTCCAAGGGAATTATCCCTGCCTACAAACTCGCTTTACCTGAAGACAACTTAACTGGCCCTGGGCAGTTCCACAGAAGAGCAACTAATATGTAATGAATTTGGTTTGTATCTGGGAACAGATCTTTATTCGAAATTTAAATTTCTCCTGTGGGTAGCAGCTCGTCGATCCATGATCCTTCCAACCCCTCCCCCCCTCCTCCTCCTCATTCACTCCAGCGGTTGTTAAAATACTTCAGCCTGGGTAGTAAATGTCATTAGATGATTTGACAGTTGGACAGTGTTGGTGGGGTGGGGTGGGGTGTCAAAGCTGAATCTGATCCTGTCCTCACCAATGTTTGCCCAGTCCAGCAGGAATCACTGGACAGCAGCCAGGAGGAGGAATCCAGGTTGATTTTTGTCACGGCCAGCGGCAGTGTCCCTTAGCATAAACCAGGAAGTTACACTTGTGATCCTCCCACTACAACATCAGCCCTTGCAATCAGTGCTGTTAGTTACAGATGTTTGTTTTTACAGTGATGAAGCCAATCACGAAGATGCTGGAAGGCCGGACGGCTGACAAAGAAGCGCAGGAGTTTGTTAAGAAGATGAAGGAGCTAGAGATATCTCCAGAGTAAATCCAAGCAGATTTGAAATAGAAGTGAATTAATACATGAACATAAATCAAACATTCAGAACTGCACAATGTCAAGTGTTGGAGTGGTGCTTTGTCGTGATGCTAGTGAAGCTATCTATGCAGGAGCTCCTCAGCATTGGGATGATTATTGATCTGGTGCTGTGGCTCCTTACTGTCACCATTGTGGAAATACTGAAGTTGTGTTGTCGCTCCTCAATCTCGTGCAATTGTGGAGCTCCTCATCATTGTGATGATATTGATACAGTGCCGTAGCCTCGTTGTCATGGTGATTACTGATCCAGTGCTGAAGCTGCTCACTGTCCTGTGATACACATCGTGCTGGCCCACCTCACTGTGGTGATATGGATCCTGTGCCGACACACCTCACCATCGTTGTGATACGGATCCCGTGCTGTAGTGGTATCTCCTCTCCCACAATCTCTTTGTCCTCCTGTTTTACAATAACAGGCAATTATGCTTTTTGAGTGTTTTTTAAGATTAAATTTGATGACCTCTGTCTTGTAAGTATTTCAAAGAAATATTGTATAGTGATAACTTTGTCTGAGAATGTCAGATTTTTGTATTGTAGTTTTGGAAACGTTTAAAAGAATAACTCAAAGTAAGACAACCTCTGGTTTTGATTTCCTGATGAATCAAGCTGAATCAATTTAAGCTGAGCACAGATCGGTTCAGTTCAGTTCCACGATTGTATCTCCAGGATTTTAACTGTGCCCAGTACACAAGCCCAACATTCATTATTTAACCAATGTCAGGTTAAACGAGCATTCATTTCATTAGAGTCTTTGTGCTAAATGGCTACCACATTTACCTACTAAAGCCACAGCACTTTCATGTAATTCACTCTACATGAAATGCTGCAGGACTTTTGGGAAACATGCCTTGTAAAGGCAAATCTTCCCTTTATACGGCCACAAATAATGCTTTCCAGGACATTGCACAAGGATCCTTTTTTACTTACTAGAGCATGGAACTGAGATGACTGGGTGAGGATAGTGTTAGAAAACAAGAAGGGCAAGGTGGCACAGTGGTTAGCACTGCTGCCTCATGTCACTGAGAACCTGGGTTCAATCCCGGCCCCGGATCACTGTCCGTGTGGAGTTGCACATTCTCCTCGTGTCTGCGTGGGTCACACTCCCTCAACCCAAAAAGATGTGCAGTGTAGGTGAATTGGCCACGCTAAATTGCCCCTTAATTGGAAAAAAAAATTGGTTACTCTAAATATATAAACAAAAAAGAAACCATAATCACTGAAAGAATATGATCTGGTTATCTCTGTTCATTGCGGGATCTTGATGTATGTACATTTACTGACACATCCCCCCACACATTACGACAGCAATTACACGTTAAAAGTATTCCACTGGCTTTTATTCGCCTTGGAATGTCCTGCGATGGTGGAAAGTGTTGTAAATCCAAGTTCTTCTATTTTTACCAATTTCAGCAGCTCCCAGTTTGTTATAAATAATTTTATTTTGTAAAGCTTTAATAATTTTTTTTTATAAAGTCTGTCATCAGGGAATACTCCTGCTTATCCTGCTTCCTCATTTTATCCAAATTCAATCCTCTGCATTGTGACTGGCCTTCACAGTAGGTTTCTCCTTTCTGCAAGCTTCATGGTCTCCCCTTCGACTATGGCCATCTGCAGAATTCCCTTCATCTGGTTCACTGTCTTCATCTTCCTTCTTGCCATCAGCGCCATCATCATCAACATCTTCACCATCCTCTTCAGATTCCACAGCCCTTGATAAAGCAATGTTAAATAAAGTATTAAAAGAACTGTGAAAGCTGCAAAATCTGCAATGAAAACTGGAAGTAACGGAAACGCAGTGGGTTAGGGGCTATCCTTTCCTTGGATTAAATATCACCCAAAGATAATCGTTACTCTCTTTAACCAGTGCTAGACCTGCCCTTGGGAGTGTTTGATGGGACAGTGTAGAAGGAGCTTTACTCTGCATCAAAGCCTATAATTGATTGATTGTAAATAGTACTGCAATATTCTAGTCTTCCCAATCTGTCCAAAGCACTTCCGCTTCAAAATAAATGGGAGTTTCTCAATGATCCAGGGTGGGGAAAATCTACCAGAGCGTATAAATATTTACAGGAGCGGAAGCAATTGACCGAATTCCTAATTGAGAGTGGTTTCATTTATTAAAAATTCAAAATACGAATTAAAGAGACACAACATTCTATTTGTTCCTGAACATGTCCTGGTCCATCCTTATCACGCGAGCTTTACAATTATAACAAATTTAAAAGATCTGGGGTTTTAGGGTCAAACTTTACAAAATATGCCCGACACTGCCAGGTTTGATGCAGTGAAATTGCATCTAAGTTTCTCTGCAAATTCACTAGCATTTGCCAAACGCAAAATCTCCTGTGAGTCGAGAAATGTAATTGATTTGTGACTGGAACATTCTGGAAAATCACATTCAGCTGGAGGGTGGTAGCCATAAGGTAAATAAGACCATAAGACATAGGAGTGGCACATCTCAGTCTTGTAACCTTTAAAAAAAACTTAAGACAGTAAATTGAATAATTATATTATCACTTAAAAGTTATAGTTGCATTCCTGAGAAATGAATCACTTGGTTTTCCCCATTAAAACCAATACAAAATCTGCAGTTAAAGACCTTTCGCATCAGAAAAAAAGACATTAAAATATTATACCCTGTAAGTTGAAATACTTTACATTGCCAAACTCCTACGTGGGTAAATTAAATAATTTTTCAAATAAATTAAAAAATATATAAAATGTGCTAACTTTCTACCATCTCTTGCTCACGGATTCTCCTGCTCGCCCCTAATTTTACTTGCTGAACCTCCCACTCCCTGACCCTCCCTATCACTATATGCCCTGCCACTCACCAAAGCTCCTGTTCGTGCCCCCTGCTCGTCTGGCTCACTGCTTCCCTCTCTCTCGCTTACATTGAGATGAGCAGCTAGAGGCAGGAAGAGGGGCTTCCTCTTGCAGAAGATAAGCCCAATGCTGGATGATCAGGGACCAGAAAAGGCCATGAACCAGGGGGGTCAGCAACAAAATTGTGGACCAGGGAGTAGCAGAGGTCACTCCAAAATGGTGCCAATTGGGTCATGGGGCCCTATGTCAGACCTGGCATGAAACAATTTAAAAACAAAATTCACAACACTAAACCGTGAATGTGGGCCTTACATTTTAACCAATGTTAAAGTGAAACGACTTAAAAAGGAGGAAACTAAATAGGGAGTTACTGTACCAATGATTTCTGCAGAGGGAGAAGAGCAGCCCCTGGTTGCTTCAATTAACACTGTATTCCTGTAAAGACAGCTACCTTTGCACCACAGAGTGTGGTCACAATGTGATCATCCCTCATTCTCACTATCTGAAGTAGTAGTCACCGCCGGAAACACACCTCTCCAATCCATAGTTGTAATCACTTTAGCGCTTAAAAATCAGTGATGATTTGTGCTATTTGATTTGCTGTTGATTTTCTTGCCACGAACTCCTGCCAATTTGGAATTTGCATGTTGTGAAGAGCGCAGTGCCAGCCGAAACCTGATGGTGGTGCTGCCAAGCTGTTGGCAGAGCTGTCACAGCGTCCCTCGCAGGAGGTCAGCAAAACTGCAGCTTCAGGAGTAGTCTTGTTTATTGTTTTTATTTTGTTTTGCCCAGGACACGAAGAAAGGCTAGTTTTTCAATACATATTCCAGGACAAAATATTCCACTGGAGAGAACAGTCCAAGCAGCAGTGGAATCTTTAGCACAGTTGACCACACACATGACTGAAGAAGTTGATTTTGAGGAGGAAGGAAGTCACAGGAGAAGTAGGAAGAGTCAAGCCCACGGAAAGAAAGCTGTAGGAGAGTGTGGAGCGTGTGAGGGGAAGAAGCACAGCAGCTGACAGGTTAAGGCCATGAGGATTGCTAACTGTAGCCAAGGATGTTGAATTGGATGTGCTGCCAAATCCACATCCATCTGTTCACAGCCACATTTGAGTTTCTTCATTCAGGTGTCCCTCCCACACAACGCAGAAATAGCTTTAATAAAACTGACAAATCAGATTCTCCATAACTCTGACTTCTCTGCAATTTTTGATTTATTTGATCACACTGATCTTCTCCATTATCTAGCTCAGGAGAATTCCTCATTTGTTTCCCTGATCTGAATCTCCACCAATTACTTCACTTCTCACACCCAGAATCCATATGCAAACTCAATACCCAGCTTTATCTCTCTCAACTCCTACACAGTCTCCATCTTGTCAGGTTGTTTGTCCAATATTAAGTCTTAGATGAACCATAAATTTCCTCCAACTGAAACACACAGACGTCTGGAGGCAATCTTTGGTGCCCGGCATCAACTCTGCACCCTCGGTTGTATTGGTCCCACACTCAGGAATTCCCTGCCTACATCCATCTACACCTTCAAACCCCACCACTGGGCAGCACAGTGGCTAGCACTGCTGCATCACAGCACCAGGGCCCCGGGTTCGATTCTGACCTTGGGCGACTGTCTGTGCGGAGTTTGCATTTTCTCCCAGTGCCCGCGTGGGTTTCCTCCCACAGTCCAAAGATGTGCAGGTTATGTGGGTTATAGGAATAGGGCGGCAGAGTGGGCCTAGGTAGGGTGCTCTTTCCGAGATTGGCGCAAACTTGATGGGCTGAATGGCCTCCTTCTGCACTAGGTATTCTATGGATAATCTTGACTAAGCAGGTGACCGCTTCGGATTGTTGGTTTCTTGTCAGGATGCTAAAGCAGCTGGCAATATTTTTCTACATTAAAGCTGCTGTACATGGTTGGTGACTTGGGAGTATATGTGCACAAGTCATTGAAGGTGGCAAGACAGGTTGAGAAAGCAGTGAATCAGGTATTCGACAGGATCCTGGGCTTTATAAATAGAGGCATCAATACAAAAGCAACATAGTTTTAATGAACATTTATAAGACACTGGCTCATCCTCAACTGGAGTATTGTGTACAATTCTCCATTAAGGAACGTGAGGGTTTGGGGTGACTGCAAAAAGATTTATCAGAACAGTTCCTGAAATAAGGGACTTGGTTGTGTGAATAAATTGTAGACGCTGAGGTTGTTCTGCTCTGAGAGGAGAGACCTGGGAGGAGAATTGATGGAGGTGTTCAAAATCATGAGGCATCTAGACAAAGTGAATGGAGCGAAATTGTTCTTGTTGCTGGAAGGATCGAGGGCTAGAGGACATCAATTGAGGGCGAAAACAGGGAAGACATGAGGGAAATCGTTTTTATGCAGTGAGTGGTTAGGATCTAGAACACAAGAGCGTTATGGTGGAAGATTCAATCATAGTTTTCAGGAGGAAATTGGATAAACACTTGAAAAGAAAGAAAATACAAGGTTACAGGGAAAGAATAGGGAAGTGGGACTAGCGGAGTTGGTCCAGCAAAATGGGCTGAATGGCCTCCTTCTCTATTGTCATCATTCTAGATATAAAAACATAACAACGGAAAATGCTGAAATACTCCAGCAACATCTGTGGGGAGGAACAGAGTTAAAATTCCAGGTCAATGACCCTGCATCAGAATGAGTTGAAACAGTAACTCTTTCTTTCCACAGATGCTGCCTCAATAGCTGAGTATTTCCAGCATTTCCTGTTGGGATTTCAGATTTCCAGCATTTGCAGGGAGTAGAGAACATTTAGTGGGAACTGAATATAGTGGTTTTGGTGTTTCTCAATATTCAACTGGTGAAAATCCAATGACTTAAAATGAACCGAGTACGAACACTTAGACTTTACCTTCCCAGGTTTGGTCTATTAGGATTGCAGAATTCTTTTCCTGAATCAACATCAAAAGGATCTGCAAAATAAAAGCTGCATTAAATAAGATGGCCACACTGATCTTCAGCCCTTTGCTCACTGCATATGTGCACCCTTGCTGACTCTCATTGGGTTCCAGGTTACACACAGACCTCCTTCTCCTGATCACCAGCCAGCAATATCTTTTTTTTTATAAATGTTTTTTTATTGAGTTTTCATATTTTATATTACAAATTATTAGAAAAAAAAAACACGCAAAAATTAACATGTATATTTACAGGTAAGCATCTTCATAATAACAATTGTGGCCGCCCCCTTCATATTTTACATTCCCCAATATGGCCGAGGCACATGTTTATAGGCATTTATTTATAGTTTGGTTTTGGGCCTTAGCTAGCCATCAAACCCCCATAACGAACCCCCCGGCTACCTTCCCCCGATTCCCGTCCATTTTCCCCTGATTCTTGGCCACCCGACTATTCTTCCTCTTGTTCGGTGGCCACAAACAGGTCCCGGAACAATTGCATGAATGGCTCCCACATTCTGTGGAAGCCGTCGTCTGACCCTCGGATGGCGAATTTGATTTTCTCCATTTGGAGAGATTCCGAGAGGTCGGACAGCCAGTCTGCAGCTCTGGGCGGTGCTGCTGACCGTCAGCCAAACAGGATTCTACGGCGGGCGATCAGGGAGGCAAAGGCAAGGGCGTCCGCCCTCCTCCCCAGGAATAGATCTGGTTGGTCTGAAACCCCGAAGATCGCCACTATCGGGCATGGCTCCACCCTCACCACTTTGGACATAGCCTCGAAGAAGCCTGTCCAGTACGCCACAAGTCTGGGGCAAGACCAGAACATGTGGGCGTGGTTGGCCGGGCCTCTTTGGCACCGTTCACATCTGTCCTCCACCTCCGGGAAGAACCTACTCATACGGTTTCTTGTTAAGTGGGCTCTATGTACCACTTTTAGTTGCGTCAGGCCGAGCCTTGCAGCCAGCAATATCTGCTGGAGCTGAGCCAAGCTTGAATACCCTGCCAATATTCAGTTTAAGTTCATAAAAGGAAGGGCCACTTAGTGAGGGTGACTGACAAGGAGCAAATGCCTTCCGGAAAGATTGTACAAAATAAGATTTTACCCTCCTGATCCTCTGGCTCCGTCTTTGCAGCCAGCCACTCCTGCTCGGCCTGTAGCACTTCCGCCTCGCTCTGGCACACACTGTACTTCTCCAGCAATGCTTGGTTCAGTTGTAGAAACGTATTCCCCCATTTGAATTTCTGTAGTAGAACCTCAGCCAGCTCCGGGAACCCTATTAGAAGCAGACAGTGTGCAAAGCATGACGTTTCTCCCTCTAGATTTCAGTCTCCCAAACTCATGCTCAGCCCTGCCCTCTCCACCACAGGGCCCTGCTTCATCCCACTTCCACACTCTCCTCCATACCGATCTACCTCTCTGAAACCCACCCTACGTACACCATTCTGCCCCAGTTAGTCTCACCCCACCCAGCCCTCCATATCCGTATTCAAAAATGGCAGAAAGTGAGGATCATTCGTGGCTGTTATTCTATTCACAGTCTAACAGTTTACTCTGCCTGTCTGCACTCACTGGTGAAATACTAACGTTGGGGGGGGTGGAAGAGGACTGGATTCTATGGAACATGACGCCAATGTGATTCAGTGGCAAGTTCATCGGAAATAAAGAACAAATAGACACCCCACTTACCCACAATGCAGAAAGTGGCAGCAAATGCTTCAACACAGGACAGCTTGCAGGGCCGTCCATAATTCACTGGGTTAGCAGCAACGAGGTAGGGTAACAGCCTGGGGCATCTGCCTTTCATTTTTGTGAATGGAGTATCCTCTAGTCTAGCCCAAGAGCAGTCGATGACAGCCACACCCCCCTGTGCCACGATCTCTCTGGAGAAAAGGAAAGTACTCGTCCATTCAAAAACGTCAAAACCAACATTACTTGCATGCCTTATCAGCTTCCTGTCACCGGGAACAATTTTGAGTGGAGGGAGCAAAATAGAAATTCTTTCAAGGTGAGAAGTGGGATTTTACTCTATACCCAACCCATGCTGTACCTATCCCAGGACTATTTGATGGGTCGGTATAGGGGGAGTTTTATTCATATGATTTTATTTCATATCATATCTCTGCAAGCTCTGCCTGTTTGGTGCCATTATAAAAAGTAAATTAATGGGAGTATATTTATATACAGGAGGAAATTTCCATCTCAATTTAACATGAATTTTGTTATAGCTTTCTATTTAATACTCCCTCACCATTTCTCCATCCAGATTACTCTTATTTTTAATTAGCTCTATTTAGTTAACATTTTGCTTACCGGTCAGAAGGGGAGACATATTTGGTTCCCATGGGTGTCAGAACCAGTCCACCGAATTTCTCATTGATACGTAGGTTGCGGACAAACCCTTTGCGAGCGAGCTTCCTGCCTGTACACCGTTTTGTGTCACAGTGTCCTAGTTCCCACATGGCCAACGGACATGGGAACCGGAATGTGGGACATGTCCCATCCTCGGAGACACCGTCATCAAAAGCTGCAAATTAACCATACTCACAGGTTACAGAACACACCCACAAATACAAGGCAAATAACATTTAAAATAGCTCATTAGAGCGAAGTATGCTTTCTGGGATCTGGAAACGACAAACACCTGGTAAATATGAACAGCTTGACAGGGTTTTGCACATTCGGTCTGGTTGTGCTTCATTGTTTCAGTCAGAGTGACTGATCAGGAAAGATACACTCAAGAGTGCAATATAAACAGGAGCACTGATCATAGCATGAACACAATACAATACAAATATACTCAGAGTCAGGGTTCAAGGTAAGAGAGGATCCCCTATCAGATGATATTTCCTCCGTATCCTGTCTCAAAGCAAGAGGAAACATGAAATATCCTCCAGATATAGGGGGAGCTTTAAGACTTGGGCAGACATTCTCTTTCTAGGGTTGAGGCAGAGTGGCAGTCACCCACCTTGCAGAGCCCTGTGAACATCCTCGGTGAACGTCTCCAAGCAGCTTCCCTTTTGCTGATGTCGAGCATCTTTCCATTTCAGCGGGCCTCGCTCCCCTTTCTGTGACTGTTTCTTCCGCCCCATTTGAACAAGAAGTGCTGTGAGGGAGTTGAAGCTGCTAACAGCTCAGCCCATGGCACCTGACAAAACATTTACAGTCAACTTAAATATTACCAAAATTATTCCGTTATCTCACACAAACAACTTGGAATAAAACCAGAAATATTTCCACAACAGACCATTCATTTCAGCAGGTCTGCGCCAGAACTTTGAGACGGTGATCCTAAACTAATCCCACCAGCCCGCTCTAACCCTAAACCCCTCCCCCTAGCTCCACCAATCAAACAACTGCTTCAACACTGTACGCCAATCTGTGAGAGTTTCCATTCCATCACACAACTGGATCGCTCTAAAGTGTTAATTCTTTGCCCAATTCTCACCATTGCTGAATATTTTTATATATTTCGGGTGATTTCTCTCTTCATGGGATCCTGCTGCTTCCCCAAAACAACAACAACCAGAAAGCTTCCCTCAGACAGGAACTGACACCCAGGCTGAGGTTGATCAATGGATTGCCCCTTTCCCGAGAAAATGATCCCCAAATTGATCTACCACCCCTTACGCCTGACTGGAGCTAACCTAGGAACAGACCCATGGACACGGACTCATGCCAGGACCCAAGAACATGAGAAATAGGATCAGAAGATGACCATGTGGTCTGTCAACGCCAGTGCCATTCAGGATGATCTTGGCTGATATTCTTCCTCAGCTCCATTTTCCCACCTGCTCCCCACATCCTTAATTCCTGGAGACACCAAAAATCTATCTTGGCCGCATATCCTATGTTTTTTCATGTATGGAACTATCTGTCTGGACTGTACGCAGAACAATATTTTTCACTGTATCTCCACACGTGACAATAAATTAAATCAAACATTCAACGATGCAGCATCCACAACCCTCTGCGAAAGACAATTCCAAACAATTCTTTGAGCGAAGTCTTTCCTTTCCTCAGTCCTAAATGACCAAACTCTTATCCTGTGCCCCCATGTTTTAGATTCCTCAGCCAGTGTTTACCCTGTCAAGCCTCTTCAGAAAGTCTATATTTCACTTAGATCATCTCTCATTTTTCTAAAGTCCAAACAGTATAGGTCCAATTTAGTCAACCTCTCCTCATGGCACAACTCTCTCCTCCAAGGAACTAATCTCATGAATATTCAGCAGCTTGTAAATAAATCATCAATGGTGAACATTGGGTGAAGAATTAGCACTTTAGAGCGAGTGCCTGGTTGTGATGTAATGTACGACCTCCGAGGACCAAGGCATGTATATCCTCCCTTAGATATAGAGATGAAAACTGTGCGCAATGCTCCAGTTGTGATTTCACTAAAGCCCTATACAATTGTAGCAAAGCTTTTTTATTCCTATATTCCAAACTCCTTGCAATTAAAAGCCAATATGCCATTTGCCTTCCTAATTTCTTCCTGCATCCGCGTGTTACATTTATGTGCTCCACAAATGAGTACACCAAAGCCTCCCTGTACATCAATGTCAAAAGTGTCATGCCTTTACAAAAAATTGTTTTTTCTACTATACGTTTTCTTTTCTATCATGCCAACTTGAATAATCACATACTTTCCCACATTATACTCCAGCAGCCACCTCTTGCCCACTCACTTAACCTGTTCATATCTCTTTGCAGCCTCTTTAAATGTCTGCATCATAGCTTACATTCCTGCCTAGCTTTGTATAGTTTTCAAACTTGAATATATTACTTGCAATCTTTTTGTCCAAGTTATTAATACGGATTGTTAGGCTCCAGCATTGATTCTTGCAGCCTTCGACTATTTACAATGTGCCAACTGGAAAACACCCCGTTTATCCCTACTCTTTGCCTCCTGTTAACCAATCCTCTGTGTATGCTAATTTTAACCCTGATTCCATGAGCCCATACTCAGCATTTTAACCTTTCCTGTGGCACCTTATACAAATCCATGTTTACTACATCAATTGATTTTCATTATTCAATCCAGCTAGTTACAACCTTTAAAAAAACTCCAATAAATTTGTTAAACACAATTTTCCTTCCGTAAGACCATGTCGACTTTGTCTGACTGTACTATGATTTTCTAAGTGCATTGCTAAGGCTTTCTTAATGCCCCCAGACTTTAATGATGCACTCCAATAGTTTCCTGTCCACTGATGTCAGGCTGACCGGCCTGTATACATATCCCCATCTGCTCTCTCCCTGCTTCCTTGAACAGCAGAGTTTTTATTTGCTGACTTCCAATCCACTGGATTCTGCTGCTGCAGACTGAGACTGTCTGAATCCCAGGATTAGGCACCAGATTGACCCCAGGACAAGAGGTGGCTAGGGACTGACCCCACCCCCTGGATGGAGCTCCGGACTGACCCCCCACCCCCTGGATGGAGCTCCGGACTGACCTCCCACCCCCTGGATGGAGCTCCGGACTGACCCCACCCCCTGGATGGAGCTCCGGACTGACCCCCCACCCCCTGGATGGAGCTCCGGACTGACCCCCCACCCCCTGGATGGAGCTCCGGACTGACCCCCCACCCCCTGGATGGAGCTCCGGACTGACCCCCCACCCCCTGGATGGAGCTCCGGACTGACCCCCCACCCCCTGGATGGAACTCCGGACTGACCCCCCACCCCCTGGATGGAACTCCGGACTGACCCCCCCCCCCCTGGATGGAACTCCGGACTGACCCCCCCCCCCCTGGATGGAACTCCGGACTGACCCCCACCCCCTGGAAGGAGCTCCGGACTGACCCCCACCCCCTGGAAGGAGCTCCGGACTGACCCCCCACCCCCTGGATGGAGCTTCGGACTGACCCCACCCCCTGGATGGAGCTTCGGACTGACCCCCACCACCTGGATAGAACTCCGGACTGACCCTCAAACTCCGCTTTTTGGAAATTGCGAAGATTGATGATTTAATGTCCCCGAAATCGGCAGAACGGTTCCGGGTTACCCGGATGCTGGGTGAGGGGTTCCGGTTCACCCGGAAGCGGGTGCCAGCGGTCTCCATGGCGATGGGCGGCTCCGGGCTCCTGTTCCCCTGGCTGCTACCGGGTGAGTCTCTGCCGCCTATTTGGGGCGTAGGGCGGGAGCTAATTCTGGTCCCCAGACTGACCAGTGGCCGGAGCGGGGAGCTGGGCCGGTACCGCATCCCCACCCCGGGGACACTCCTGCTCCGTCTGCATTAAGCCCACACTGGGCAGCAGCTGCTTGGAGTTCTTTTGGTGAATGTTGTAACTCCAACCTTTTGGATAGTAACAGATTTTATTTTTGCTTCATTTGCAGTTTTTGTCGTCTCCGCTGGTAAAATGAAAATTGTGGAAGAGCCAAACACTTACGGGTAAATAAATACCAAGAATGGCGCATTTTACAGGTACAGGGCAGCGCGCAGGGAATCTTTATTTCCTCCCTGACGCAGTATCCGGGTGCCCTCTTTCTAATGATATTGAAAAGTGACAAATTCCCAAGACCAAGTAGTTTCCACCCTAGGGGTTTAAAGGCGGTAGGTGAGAACATTGCAGAAGCCCAATGAGTGCCACACAATTGCCACTGCCCCCTCCCGAAATTCAATTGCATTACTACTGTTGACCCTCCCCAACATCCTGGGGAGTTACCATCGACTGAACTGGTCCAACGATATGCGAGCAGGTCAAAGACTTGGAATTCTGAAAACTCACCGCCTCAAAGCCCGTCGACCGTCTACAAGGCAAAATACTCTACACTATCCCGGAAAAGGGCATCTCCAACAACATTCCAGAATCTTCACACCATCCAAGACAAAGCAGCCTGCTTGGTCAGTCCCTCAGTAAACAAACTTTACTTCCTCCACCGCCAACAGTGATTGGCAGCAGTACTTATGATATCCAAGATGCACTGCAGCAACTCATCAAGGCTCCTTCCAAATTCACAACCTCTTATCACCTTGAAGATGCTTTGGAACACCACCACCTGCAATTTCCCCTCCCAAGTCTCACATCAAACTGACTTGGAACTTTATCACTGTCCCTTCACTGTTACTGGGTCAAAATCTTGGGACTCATCTTAACCACATTTGTACGTACTTCTGAAGGCCAATTAGGGATGGGCAACAAAGACTGGCCTTGCCAGCGATGCTCACATCCATAGAATCAACAGTGCAGGAGGCAATTCAGCCCATTGAGTCTGCACCGACTTTTGGAAAGCCTCCACCCTATCCCCACCTAACCTTTTGGACACTAAGGAGCAATTTATCTGATCAATCCACCTATCCTGCACCTTTGGACTGTGGGAGGAAACCAGAGCACCCAGAGGAAACCCACGCAGATACGGGGAGGAAGTGCAAACTCCACAGTCACCCGAAGCCGGAATTGATCCCGGGTCCTGTGTGGCAGCAGTACTAACCACTGTGCCACCCCCAAAAAACATTTTTAAAAACCCAATAATCTTCTAAAAGCCTGCTACCTAAGAAAAGAAAGCAGGGAATTATATACCAGTTAGCCTAACATCTATTATGTGGCAATTACTGGTGTTTATAATTTAAGGAGAGAGTAACTGAAAAGCTTAAATTCTCAGGTGATCAAGAAAACCAATGATTTGTAAATGTCTGATTTCTCTTTCTCTGGAGGTGACTAGGGATAGAAGAAATGGCTGTGGATTTTGTTGATATGTTCTTCCTGAAACATTTATATAAAGTCCCTAATAGACACTTAGCTAAAGTTGCAACTCATAAAATTGAAGATTATTGACCCCATTAGAAAATCAGCTGAGTGGCAGGAGACAAAATAAGGATAATTACTCCTAATTGGCAGGGTGACTAGTGGTATCCTGCGAAGATGTGTTGTCTCAACTGTTCACACTATTTATTAACAAATTAAATTAGATAACGGGATAGAAAGTCATATATCTAAGTTTGCCGATGACACAGATAGGTGACATTTGTCAGCATTGTAGATGGAAGCATTACACGGTAGCATAGTGGTTAGCACAAATGCTTCACAGCTCCAGGGTCCCAGGTTCGAATCCCGGCTTGGGTCACTATCTGTGTGGAGTCTGCACGTTCTCCCCGTGTGTGCGTGGGTTTTCTCCGGGTGCTCCGGTTTCCTCCCACAGTCCAAAGATGTGCAGGTTAGGTGAATTGGCCAGGCTAAATTGCTCTCAGGGTCCAAATTGCCCTTAGTATTAGGTGGGGTTACTGGGTTATGGGGATAGGGTGGAGGTATGGGCTTGGGTAGGGTGCTCTTTCCAAGAGCCGGTGCAGACTCGATGGGCCAAATGGCCTCCTGCACTGTAAATTCTATGAATTAGATATTGGCAGAATAAGTGACTGAGCAATATTGTGGTAAATGGATTGCAATGTAAGCAAAAGTGGCATCATTGTTTTGGACCTTTAAAGTATAGAGCGGGTATTTTCTAAATGGCAAAGTTAGAAAGTGAAGGCCCAATTAGGTTTGAGTACATATCATTTTACGTGATGAATGGGTATAGAAAATATTCAAGAATGGAATGCTGGGTTTTATATCGAGAGGATTAGAATACAAAGGGTAGAAACCATGTTCCAGCTCTAGTTGAACTGCACCTGAACTATTGTGAGCAATTACGAGCATCACACCATAGGAAGGATTTATTGGCCCTGGAGGAAGTGCATCATAGATTTACTGGACTTCAAGAGTAAGATTACAAGGCGAGATTACACAAACCAGTGTTGGATTCTTTGGAATTTAGAACATTAAGGGGTGATTTTAATAAAGTTTGAGATATTAAGGGGAACATATTAAATAGAAAGAAACTGGGGCGTGTCGTCTAGGGGATCAGTCTTACGAAATAGAGGCAAGCCTTTCAGAAGTGAATTTAGGAAATACACAGTGTATTGGCCATTGATGCGAGGTCAATTGTTAAATATAAATCTGGGCTTGATAGATTTTTGTTAGCCAGAGGTATTAAGGAAAAAGAGCAGATGGACAGAGTTAAATCACAGATCAGCCAATCTCATTGAGTGGTAACAGAATAGGCTTGATGAGTTGAATGGTCTACTCTTGTTCCTATGTCACTGAGCTGGTGCTCTAATCTCCTCACAATATTTCCAGTGATGATTCCAGTGTGAATGAGTTAGCCTGAGTACTGAAGCACGGAGGCAAGTTGTTCTGTCTTGGATTGGCTAATTATGCACAGACCCTGAAGCCTAGGACTCCGGAAATGACTTCTGATCTATCAGGAATACGAGGCCGTTGTAATTTATGATCCCGGGGCACGTAGCAAGTAGGGAATCAGCTTCACCCCGCCCCATCACCCAGTGTTTCCTGTAGGCTGTACAGCAATTAGACAAAACACTGCTCAGGTCACACACAAATTGGCCCCTTTAATTTACCATGAATGCGTGCTGTGCAAAAAAAAAAATTAAAGGGCCACTCACTTGAAAAAAACATCCATATAGTCCAAAAACTAATTAGAGAGAATATTGTCCTCAAGTCCTCGGTATCTTGAAGGCCAATGTTGTTAGAAGCCTGGGACATGGGCCTTTCTCTCTCTGCCAGAATATACCTGAGAAATGTGCAGCGAGAAAATTTTATCTGACCCCCTGCTCCTCCAAAACAATTAAATCTCACTATTTATTTTTCAGGCTAAATAATCCTTTCCTGTCCCAAGTAAACAGACTTCAAGCAAAAATAAGACCCGCTGCAATTTCAGGTAAAGTATACGGATGGGAGGCTCCCCTCCCACACGTCTTCCAACCCTGCCTTGGGACAATTGGATGTGTGACTGATTCTGATCATGCCTGGATACGAGTGTGTGCAACACTGCCCGGGGAAGGGCTAATGGGTGTGACTCCATTTGGGGAGGGGTGCTGATCAGAGCACGATTCTGCCTGGGATGGCAGACTTTGCCCAGATGTCTGGTAAATATGTGACCCCCACCCAGGGGAGGGCTTGGGATTCTGTCTCCACCCAGGGGAGGTGCTGTGTTTCAGATGCCACAGGGGGTGGGGGAGCTATGTTTTCACACACCAGGGCTGAGGTTATGACTTCACCCATGAAAGGGACTGAAACTCTAAGGGTGGGGCTGATGGGTGACTGTGCCCAGGGGAAAGGCTGAGATAGTGATTTCAATTAAAAGACAGGTTGGTGAGAGAATGGCGGTTTTGGTGTCTGGTACACAAAGTCAGCGATTTGCTGTGCTTTTTTATTCTAGGCCCTGCTCATCTGCACAAACTTGCTGGGAAATGCTTCAGTATGATGGAGTCTGCGTGAGTATCAATTTTACCGATTACAGTAACTATAAACTGCTAAGGGTGTAGTCCATTTTATTGGCATTTTGTATTAAATATTTTTAACGATGAAGGACTCAAATTTTTAAGGGAAACTGCATAAGTAAAAGTTGGTACGACACTGTAATTGAGGGATGGCTTCAGGCAATTCTGGAAGGTGTGGTAGCACAGTGGTTAGCACTGTTGGTTCACAGCTCCAGGGTCCCAGGTTCGATTCCGGCTTTGGTCACTGTCTCTGTGAGTCTGCATGTTCTCCCTGTGTCTGCGTGGGTTTCCTCCGGGTGCTCTGGTTTCCTCCCACAAGTCCCGAAAGATGTGCTGTTTGGTAATTTGGACATTCTGAATTCTCCCTCCGTGTACCCGAATGTGGCGACTCGGGGCTTTTCTCAGTAACTTCATTGCAGTGTTAATGTACGCCTACTTGTGACAATAAAGATTTATTATTATTAAGGCAAGACTCTTAAACTATCACTCATCTCTTTAAGTAAATAAACCTTTTTGAACTGAAGGTTGTTGCTTAGAAGGTTAAGAGGATATTTGAAAGGTATCCAAAATCATGAAGGATTTGAATGGAGTAAATAAATGTGTAATTGTTTCCAAGGCCAGGAGTGTCGTTACCAGGGAACACAGATTTAAGGTGATTGACAACAGAACCAGAGATGAAATTAAAATAAATTTTTTTGTGCAGCTAGTTATAATGTAGAATGTATTGCCTGGAATGAATGCAAATTCTCAGTTTTCTGTGTTTCAGGCAGTTGCTATCCAGTTTGCGACTTGGCTCGACTCCGCATTCTCTGACTTTATTTGTTAGTCTATCATGTAGTACCTCGTCAAAGGCCTTTTGGAAATCTTGATTTATTACATTCACACCCCCATTTTCTACTCTGTGCTTTTTAAGAAGAAAATGTTATCGGGCTATAGGGAAATAGCAGGGGAGGACCTCCAGCAGGAAACCAATCAGTGAGGTTTGGGAGACTCCCAAATTGCAGGTTGCCCACAACAGCCTGACTGACCCAATGTATTGGAAAACCTCAAATGTAATACTATTGGAAAAAGGAGAGAGACAGAAACCAGGAAACTTGCTACAGAGGGAGTGCAGCGTAGGTTTACCAGACTGATTCCTGGGATGGTGGGACTGACATATAAGAAGGGATTGAGTTGGTTAGATTATATTTGCTGGAGTTCAGAAGAATGAGGAGGGGTCTCATAGAAACCTGTAAAATTCTAACAGGACTAGAGAGGGTAGATGAAAGGAGGTTCTCGATGATGGAGGTGTCCAGAACCAGGGGTAACAGCCGGAGGATACAGGGTAGACTATTGAGGACAGAGATGAGAAGAACGCTTTTCATCCAGGATGGCCAGCCTGTGGAAACTGTTACCACAGTAAGTAGTTGAGACCAAAATATTGTTTTCAAGAAGCAGTTAGATATAGCACTTGGGGGGAAGTGGGGGAAAAGCAGGATTAGGATGATTAGCCATGATCATAATGGCGGAGCAGGCACAAAGGGATGAATGGCTTCTTCCTCCTCCTATTTTCTATGTTTCTATAGGTCAGTTCGTCTAACATCTGTCATTGGAAAAATACTAGAATCTGTTACATACTAGAATGAGGAAATGGCTGAGGAACTGAACAGGTTTTTTGGGTCGGTCTTCACAGTGGAAGACACAAATAACATGCCAGCGACTGATAGAAATGAGGCTATGACAGGTGAGGACCTTGAGAGGATTGTTATCACTAAGGAGGTAGTGATGGGCAAGCTAATGGGGCTAAAGGTAGACAAGTCTCCTGGCCCTGATGGAATGCATCCCAGAGTGCTAAAAGAGATGGCTAGGGAAATTGCAGATGCACTAGTGATAATTTACCGAAATTCACTAGACTCTGGGGTGGTTCCGGTGGATTGGAAATTAGCAAACGTGACACCACTGTTTAAAAAAGGAGGTAGGCAGAAAGCAGGAAATTATAGGCCAGTGAGCTTAACTTCGGTAGTAGGGAAGATGCTGGAATCTATCATCAAGGAAGAAAATAGCGAGCATCTGGATAGAAATTGTCCCCTTGGGCAGACGCAGCATGGGTTCATAAGGGCAGGTCATGCCTAACTAATTTAGTGGAATTTTTTGAGGACATTACCGGTGCAGTAGATAACGGGGAGCCGATGGATGTGGTATATCTGGATTTCCAGAAAGCCTTTGACAAGGTGCCACACAACAGGTTGCTGCATAAGATAAAGATGCATGGCATTAAGGGTAAAGTAGTAGCATGGATAGAGGATTGGTTAATTAATAGAAAGCAAAGAGTGGGGATTAACGGGTGTTTCTCTGGTTGGCAATCAGTAGCTAGTGGTGTCCCTCAGGGATCCGTGTTGGGCCCACAATTGTTCACAATTTACATAGATGATTTGGAGTTGGGGACCAAGAGCAATGTGTCCAAGTTTGCAGATGACACTAAGATGAGTGGTAAAGCGAAAAGTGCAGAGGACACTGGAAGTCTGCAGAGGGATTTGGAGAGGTTAAGTGAATGGGCTAGGGTCTGGCAGATGGAATACAATGTTGACAAATGTGAGGTTATCCATTTTGGTAGGAATAACAGCAAACGGGATTATTATTTAAACGATAAAATATTAAAGCATGCCGCTGTGCAGAGAGACTTGGGTGTGCTAGTGCATGAGTCACAGAAGGTTGGTTTACAGCTGCAACAGGTGATTAAGAAGGCAAATGGAATGTTGTCCTTCATTGCTAAAGGGATGGAGTTTAAGACTAGGGAGGTTATGTTGCAATTGTATAAGGTGTTAGTGAGGCCACACCTGGAGTATTGTGTTCAGTTTTGGTCTCCTTACTTGAGAAAGGACATACTGGCACTGGAGGGTGTGCAGAGGAGATTCACTAGGTTAATCCCAGAGCTGAAGGGGTTGGATTATGAGGAGAGGTTGAGTAGACTGGGACTGTACTCGTTGGAATTTAGAAGAATGAGGGGGGGATCTTATAGAAACATTTAAAATTATGAAGGGAATAGATAGGATAGATGCGGGCAGGTTGTTTCCACTGGCGGGTGAAAGCAGAACTAGGGGACATAGCCTCAAAATAAGGGGAAGTAGATTTAGGACTGAGCTTAGGAGGAACATCTTCACCCAAAGGGTTGTGAATCTACGGAATTCCTTGCCCAGTGAAGCAGTTGAGGCTCCTTCATTACATGTTTTTAAGGTAAAGATAGATAGTTTTTTGAAGAATAAAGGGATTAAGGGTTATGGTGTTCGGGCTGGAAAGTGGAGCTGAGTCCACAAAAGATCAGCCATGATCTCAGGCTCGAGGGGCCAGATGGCCTACTCCTGCTCCTAGTTCTTATGTTAAGGAGTAACAGGATATTTAGAAAATCATAATACTGTTGTCACATTGTTTTGTGAAAAGGAAATTGTGTTTAACAAATTTATTTATTAGATTTATTTGCGAATGTAACAAGCAAGTTGGATAAAGGTGAACCAGTAGATGTAGTGAACTTTGATTTGCAAAAGACATTTGATAAAATACCATATAAAAGGTTATTGCAGAAAATAAAAGCTCATGGTGTTGGGGATGATATATTAGCATGAATACAGTACTGGTTACCTCGCAGGATAAATGGGCAATTTCCAGGTTGGCAAACTAGTGGAGTGCTGCAGAGATTAGTGCCTCAAAAATTTACAATCCATATTAATGACTTGTTTGAAGGGGCCAACTCAGTATTGGCCAAAATTGCTCATGATACGATAGGTACGAAAGCAAGTTCTGAGGTGGATACAAATAGTCTGCAAAGGGATATATATATATATAGGGTAGGTGAGTGGGTAAAAATTTGGCAGATGGAGTATGTGGGAATGTGAGGTCGATAACTTTGGCAGGAAGAATAAAAAAGCAGAATATTATTCAATGGAGAGAAACTGAAGAATGCTGCAGTAATTACGGTGGCCTCTGGGTATCCTTGTACATGATTCAGAAAGTCAGCAGGTAATTAGGAAGGCAAATGGAACGTTAGATTTTGTTGCAAGGAGATGGGAGTATAAAAATAGGGAAGTTTTGTTGTACAGGACATTTGGTGAGACCACACCTGGAGTACTGATTAATATTTTGGTTTCTTTAAGGAAGGATATACTTGCATTGGAAGCAATTCAGAGAAGGTTTACTAGGCTAATTCGTGGGGTTGGCTTCTGTGCAAAGGTTGGGCCGATACTCATTAGGGTTTAGAAGGTGAGGTGATCTATTTGAAAAGTAAAAGATTCTGAGGGGGCTTGACCGGGTAAATGCAGAGGGAATATTTCCCTTTGGGGGTGTGGAGAGAGAGAATCTAGGTGGCACCATTTAAAAATGGAATCTCCCATTTAAAACAGAGATGAGATTATTTTCTCCCAGAGGGTTGTTAGCTTCTGGATTTTTTCTCCCCCCCCCCCCCCCCCCCCCCCCCCCCACAGAGAGCAATGGAGGCTTGGTCATCGAACATATTCAAGATTGAGTTAGACAGATTTCTGATAAAGAGAGCTGAGGGTTATAAGGGATAGGAAAGTAGAGTGGACTTAAAGCCAGTATATGATCAGGCATGATCAAATGGCAGAGCCGGCTCATTTGAGCCATGTGGCCTACTCCTAATTCTCATGATCTCATGAACCAATTGGATAGCTCTTTAAAAGAGCTGATACAAGTACAATGGGCAACCGGCCTTCCACACTGTCTAATCCTATTTTTACATGCTGTCTCTTTTTTTCCACAGGTACAAGTACGAATTCTGTCCCTTCCACAATATCACGCAACATGAGCAGACATTCCGCTGGAATGCATACAGTGGGATCCTGGGGTACGTGTATCATTGGGAGTTGGGTGGGAAGGTGGTTGCGAAGGAAGGAAAAGAGATGGAGGGGGGGGTTTTGGAGAGATGGCTATGGAAATAGGTGGGGGTTGTTAAGAGGGAAAGTGAGGGTGGCCTGCAGAGAGAGAATGCAGGGGTGGTTTATTTCTGGGATGGGGAAAGTACTTGTCCCAATTCACAGGTTGGATATTTTAAGTGGTTTTCTTGAGTGACATTTGTCTGTCATCTGGTGGAAATTGAGCTTCATTGCTGTTTGTGTTTGTTCAAAAGAAAAGCAGCATTGTAATTGGTGGCTATCCACAACTCTTCTGGTGATGTGATTCTCCCTGTGGTCCACTCGAGTCCGTGTAAGATTGGGAAGACTGATAACCCCAGATGTTTTATGACAAAGGCAACAGAATATAATGGACTTGCTGAAAATTGTCAACGGCTTTGAACTCATTGGACCCTCAGAAATCTTTCTACTCTGTATATCCACAAGACGCCTTATTTACCAGGACAGCTTTCAAAATTCGGGAATTTCTTTTACTAAAAGGACAATGAGTCTGTGGGATAGATTACTGGCTTATTGTGAGGAGGGAATAGTGTAACACGAGACTTTAATGGACTTCACAAAAACAAAACAGACATGTTTATCATCAGCAAATCAATTCAAGATTATTAGAAATGCATGAAGGGCCAAGGATTGGAAGCTTGATAGGCTTGAGGAAATGGAAGGATACTAAATTATAGCGTTTGAATTCTACTAACCATCCATTATTTGGTTTGTCCTCTTCTTTGGAAGATCGAGTGTTGATAAGAGATTGGGGTAAGGATGGAAATGGATAAATCTTTATGGTGCAGACTACTTTTAGACCTAACCCGAGGACAATACTGGAGTGTATCAGGATTAAGGGAGGATGAATGAGAATCGAATCTGACCGATTTTGTTCTGCAGAATATGGCAGAATGGGAGATTGAGAACACACCGTTTGTGGGAATGTGGATGAAAGAAGGAGATTCCTGTGGCACCAATAACAGACAGACCAAGGTACATGTTCCATGTTTTCCTGTGCCTGAGGTGTTAACATATCAGCAGCACCTCTGCCATTCTTGCTATGTAAACCCAGACGATGTTTACTAGGTTGTTCCTCTGCAAGGGGCAGTCACCTGCATGGATTACTGGCGCATAATCAGGAATTGGTATCCAACTGATTTTCACCCCAAACTAAAAACAAACCCTTCCTCTTGCCTCAGATCAGTTAACAACAGACAGCATAAATAGGATCTGGGCTGCATGGTGATGCATTTATGAACTGAGCCATTTGGAGAGCAATTATTTGTTTTTCCCCAAAAGATGATTCCAGTCTGTGTTACATAGTCTTACTGACCCAGATAATGGATCACTCTAGCAACTATGAACCATCTAACACCCATGTGAAACTCAGCTCTCTTTTTCACAGGTCCTTCTAAAATGTGGACTCAGCCACAAACTGGTTCAAGTTTCCGAGCCCAACACTTGTATCTACTCTGTGAGCTTCGAGACACCGCTGGTTTGCCACGCCCATTCCTTACTTGGTGAGTAAGGAAAATACGTCATTTGCACATAGAACATGGCTCCGAGTCAGCTGAAGGAGTATTGCTCTCCCACAATAGCAACTCCTATGGAGCTGAATGACTTTGCTGCTAAGCCACATACTGAAGGCCTGGAACGCAACTGGGGTTTGCAGGGTTGGAAACAGATAATTTGCGGGAAAGTGATGCTTTGGGATCTTATTGTTGGAAGATCTTTTGGGAAGAGAGTTGTTTTGGAGGTGATGTTTGAGTGGGAAGGGATACGAGCGTGTGATGTGGAGAAGGGGATTATACTGTTTCTGCTCAGATTTATTTATTTCTGCAGTTTATCCAAATCTGAAGAAAGAGCTGCAGAATCGATGGGACCAGGCGGAACAATCACTCTACGATGACCTAATTACTCAGCAAGTAAGTTCTGTGTTTGATAAAGTCGGAGTCTGGGCCACTGAGAAGCTGAGGATTCGCTGATCGTGCCCAGTTGAGAGGGTGTTGTACAGGTCACTAAACAAACTTGGGGACAATGCAGCCACTGACTAATGTTGTTTATGCTCTGTGTATTTCAGGGCTATAGGAAGTTGCTACGAGCAATATTTGAAGATGCGGGTTACTTAAAAACCATTGGAGAACAACTGGTTCAACAGGAGCCAGAGGAACAGAACCACTCACAGGAGACGGTGGACAGGTGCAATGAGGTAAAGTGAGGGAACGGTTGAGCACCTATATTTTGCCCACGTTTCACGTCCGCCTCTCTTGTATTCATTCAATGCAAGATATAAAGAAGAAAATAGCAGAGTTTCAGGACGAGTCAATAGAGGATCCACCATTCAGTTTAATGTAACTTATTCTGTTCACTGTTTGTCTCCTATTCCAATTCAGGAGCGAAATAAATTCTCTGCAGAAATCCAGAGGCTAAAGGATTTACTGACCCACCACAACATCTCCTTCACAATACCGACAGGTCAGTATTCTTTTAACTCTTTTACAAAGTCTTTCCCTCCCCCAAAAGTGTGGTCTTCTGGTCGGGTTCAATTCCAGGCAACTAAGTGACCAACATGTTCGTAATTGAGCCGATCAAGCTGACTGCCTGGACTCGGGTCAGACTAGGCTGCTTGGCCAGTGCCCTTATTGGGGTCTGTCTGATGGGTATTGCTGTTATTGTTTGCTGAGATTTGTGAACATTGCTGGGTAAATGTGTAAGGGGTGACTGTCTCCACCCATCCATTTAGATTCTCTCCATAGTCTGATCACGCTGAGCCAGAGTGTCCCACACACACACCATAGGTTTTATTATTTTTCTCCCTTTCTTATAAAACCTACATTGCCTCCATGTTTCTTCAGGGCAAGGAATTTCAAAGAGGATGGGATTTGGGTGTGGGGCGGCAGCACTGGAAAGCAAGGGTTATTGGAAAGTTAAGAGGGCTAAAGGGTTTTGCTTCGTGTGCAAGTATAGTTGTCTAAATAACATTTCTTGTTCCCTCAGTGAGTGAAGAAATCCCCAGATTAACTGGACACCAAACTCCGAGGAGCCAACAGCTGCGAGGAGACCTGGGGCTCCGGGATGATGCACTGTGATCAGTACCCAGTAGACAGACAGTCTGGTCTTCCAGATTGTTTGCTCTCCCCAGGAAAAAGAAAGCTACAGAGACATTCCTCACTCAGCTGCTGCTTATTTTAAATGTGGGACTCGTAATGTAAAAGTCCCACTCCATTCTCCAGTCAGACTAGGAATTGATTGTGTTTCAATTCAGGAACTTCACTTAAAAGTTGAATAAATGTCCAGTTTGTTTCTAAATTTCCAAATGTAAAATATTATTCCTAGCTGAGAAATATAAAGAGGATGAATATTGAACAACCCAAGTGATGCTGAAAAAGTTCTTGTAATGAAATGATAACCAGGGCATGGGGAGGGACGGTGTGCGAGCTCCAGCCAGACACCATGGAAGAGCTGGTCAGAAGTGGGGGAAGGAGCTACTCGGTCTTCATTTTTTTAAAAATTGAGTATCAAATTATTTTTTCCAATTAAGGGGGCAATTTAGCGTGGCCAATCTACCTAACCTGCACATCTTTGTGTGTGGGGTGAAACCAATGCAGACATGGGAGAGTGCAAACTCCACACAGACAGTGACCTGGGGCTGGGATTGAACCTGGGTCCTCAGCACATAAGCAGCAGCATGAAACCACAGCTACTCGGTCTTCAAAGTTAAACAAAATACAATCTTAATTTTGATTTAACCTTGCACTTGGCAACACATTGGTTGTTTCTGTAACCTCAAGCCATCAACGATTAAGTTACTTTAATGGTGTTATTAACAGGGCTGAGGAGAGTGCACAAGGTCCAAAACACTGCAGCTAGCGTGTTTTGGATTGTTTTTGTAAATGGAGTTCTCATCATTGTCCGGACTTAGCAGCAAGAGCTTCAGACCTGAAAGACTGCCAGTAAAAAATCAGAAGTCAGTTATTGACAGTACCTGCAAGTATAGATTTGATTTAACATTCACCATTTCTTTGGCAGGTTTCTTCATTATGGGAATATTAGCACATTGACTATAATTTGGCTGCTTATTTGCTTTGGGGGAAAGTATTTTATTGAAATGTTGTGCAGCTTGGGATCCAACTAACAATACCTTCAATTTGATCATCTTTTAAAATATAATTTTTTTTAAATCCACTGTTTATTATGTGACCTTTGGGCAGCCTTGTGTTTTTAAAAAAGAAATTAGACCTGCAAAGGGGGGGGCAGCACTAAAGGGGCTGCCGTTCAAACAAGCCCGACACAAATTCCGCTACCTGGGGATCCAAATAGCCCATGACTGGAAAGGGATCCACAAATGGAACCTCACCAGCCTGACGGAGGAAGTAAAAAAGGACCTGCAAAAGATGGAACACTCCCCTCTCCCTCGCGGGGAGAGCCCGGACGATCAAAATGAACCTACTGCCCAGGTTCCTCTTCCTGTTTAGATCCATTCCGATCTACATCCCCAAGGCCTTTTTCAAGTGACTGGACAACTTCTCATGGCGTTCTGTATGGGGGGGGGGGTAAAATGCTAGGATCCCAAAGAAGTCCTACAAAAAACAAAATCCGGGGGGGGGGGGGGGGGGGCTAGCTAGCCCTCCTGAATCTACAATTCTACCACTGGGCGGCAACAGCCGAGCGAGTAAGGGGATGGATCCAGGAGCCAGAAGCCGAGTGGATACGTGCGGAGGAGGCCTCCTGCATGGGGACCTCCCTCCGGGCCCTCGCCACGGCAGCACTCCCATCCCCACCCAAAAAGCACTCCAGCAGGCCAGTGGTGACAGCCACCCTCTAATCCTGAAACCAACTGCGGCAGCAATTTGGCCTGACCAAAATGTCGGACAAGGCTCCCATCTGCAACAACCATAGGTTCACACCAGCACAGAACGTGGGAGCCATTCATGCAATTGTTCCGGGACCTGTTTGTGGCCAACGTACAAGAGGAAGAATAGTCGGGTGGCCAAGAATCAGGGGAAAATGGACGGGAATCGGGGGAAGGTAGCCGGGGGGGGGGGGGGGGGGGGGGGGGGGGGGGGGGCGCTACGGGGTTCGTTATGGGGGTTTGATGGCTAGCTAAGGCCCAAAACCAAACTAAGTAAATGCCTATAAACCATGTGCCTCGGCCATATTGTGGAATGTAAATATGTATGCCGGCTAAAGGGGGCAGGCCACAGTTGTTATTATGAAGATGCTTACCTGTAAATATACTGTTAATTTTTGCGTATTTTTTCTTTCTTTTTCTCTCTCTAATAATTGTAATTTGTTGGATATAAAATATGAAAACTCAATAAAAAAACATTTATTAAAAAAAAAGAACTGTGGTAAGAAAACTAGTACGCCTATGGAACACTCGATTCACCCTCTGTCTGTACGAAGGGATAAACTGAAAGTTACAAATTCAGTGTGTTCTTTGTAATGGATGGAAAACTGTCCCATTTGTCAGCCTTCAATAGCCACTTCCTGCAAAAGGACTGGAGTCCTAACCACATTAAAAAATGCTTAGTTATGTATGCATGCAATAGGCAGTAAGGAAAGCGGACATCTGATCCAGATTGTGCACCCCACATCAGGAGCAACACCACTAATACATTCCCTAGAAATGTTTGAGAGAAATTCTTGTGGGTTGTTTGTCAGTCAGAACAGATACTGCTGCTAATGACCTTCAGTCTGCTTGTGCTTCAGACTGCTTTCTAAGCTTACCAGAAAAACTACAAAGTGCCCCAAAAGTCTGTGAAGATCAAAGTGGTAGGCACAAACTGGATTTTTTTTACTAATTTCAAAAGAATCAGGAGGTAGATCATTGAATTGAAGATATTGCAAACTGGAGGCAAAGCTCCACAAAATTAAGATACTTTTTTCCAGCAGCAAATGAACAGCCAAATGGAGTACATTTGCTGATTTACCAGCATGGAGATGCATTGACCAGTGAACTCAAGAACCCTGCCAAAGCAATGATGACGTAAATTAAAATCAAATGAAATTCCTGCTCGACTGACAGTTGATTTTTTTAAAGCCAGTCAGCCACGAAGCTGCATGAATGTATTTCCTGCGTCTCAATAATCAGGTTTTAAAAATTAAACATCGATTAAACTGATGTTTGCCAAACGAGAGCTGGAACTGACAGCAGAGCAGTGATTAGAGCAGCAGCAGGTACAGGAAAGACAAAGCTGCTCCTTCAGTCACAGATTATGTACTTCCTATGCTGGATTAATGCATATTCTTCTGTTTGTTTGATTTCTGGTGATTTGCTTGCCAAGCTGGTTTTCTGGTGCTGTTGGTTCATCTCTCCCTCCTGACAATTGGTCTGTGGAAGATATCTGGACAGTTATTCTGGCCATTTCTGCACTGGACAATTTGTGACATCTTCCAGGAGGCCAAAGGAAAGCAAAAGAAAATGAGAGAACAGGCGGTAGTCTGCTGGTAATGAGGGCGAAGCAAGCCTGGCAGAGCTGACACCCTGTCTTACATGATATGGGCATCGCTGGCTAGGCCAGCATTTATTTCCCATCTCTAGCTGCTCTTAAGGTGGTGTTGGTGAGCCACAGTGCTATTAGGGAGGGAGTTCCAGGATTTTGATCAAACGGCAGTGAAGGAATGGCAATATATTTCCAAGTCAAGGTGTTGAATGATTTGGAGGGAAACCTCCAAGTGAGGGTGGTGTTTGCAGGTATCTGCTGCCCTTGCCCTTCTAGATGGTAGTGGTTGCAGGTTTGGAAGGTGTTGCCTAAGGAGCCTTGATGCGTTCCTGCAGTTCATTTTGTAGATGGCACACATTGCTGCCACTGTGGGTCAGTGGTGGGGGGATTGAAGCAGGCTGCTTTGTCCTGGGTGGTGTTGAGCTTCTTCACTGTTGTTGGAACTGCACTCATCCAGGCAAGCAGACAGTATTCCAACACACTCCTGACTTGTGCCTTGTGGATGGACAGGCTTTGGGGAGTCAGGAGATGATGTACTCGCTGCAGGATTCCCAGCCTTTGACCTGCTCTAATAGCCACAGTATTTATATGGCTAGTCCAGTTTCATGTCAATGGTATCCTCAAGGATTTTGACAGCGAGGGAATTCAGCAATGGTAATGCCATTGAATTTCATGGGGTGATTGTTAGATTCCCTCTTGTTGCAGATGGCCATGCACAAATATTACTTACTTGTCTGCCCAAGCCTGGATATTGTCCTGGTCTTGTTGCATTTGGACATGGACTGCTCCAGTATCTGAGGAGTTGTGAATGATGCTAAACATTGTACAACCATGTACCCACTTCTGACCTTATGAAAGGACCTTATTTATGAAGCAGCTGAAGATGGTTGGGCCTACAACATTGCCCTGAGGAATTCCTGCAGTGATGTCCTGGAGTTGTGATGGTTGATGCCCAATCACCAGAACCAACTTGTCCCACCTGCTGTTTGTCCAGATAACCCATATGACCCTCTCCCTTACGGTTGGGGCTCATTAATTTAGCTGTTACCCACAGCACCTTATCCTGATTAGGCCCTGTGCTCGTCTCGGGGAGCTCCAGTCATGCAGTGATCCAGGTTAAAGAGCTGGAAGTGGATAGTAAATTATCGCAATGTGATTCATCACAACCAATTAGTATTGCAGAACGACCACCAGAATGTTCCAAAAGAAAGTGAATGCTTTACAGGTTCGATTTGTCTCTCAAAGCTTTGTTCCGGCTATCAAATGATACTCTGACCCCTATTGCCATCACCCTCTGCTTATTTGGGCGGGAAGGCACAGCATCACCGCACAGCTACACGAATCAGAGGTTGTAAAGCAGAAAGGGGAGTTGCTTCCTCCCAGCCCAACAAAGACAAAACCCAAATTACTGCCTCAGGTGTACAGGAAATTAAACGGAATTAGTGGGAGAGAAATAGAGCTCAATGTTTCAGCCACACTTTAATTGTGCAACAGATTTGTTCCAGGACTGTTGGTAGGTCTAGAGAAGAACCCTGCCCTCAATCGAAGCTTTCATCTGGTTTCTCCACCTATGTTCCTCAGCATTAAGTTCTTGACCCAGCTCATTTAGATGAGTCAGTATTGAATGTGCGGTTTTCTTTGTATTGTAGGTTTGGTAATGCCAGATTAACTACAAAAAAATATTAAACTGCGTTTCTGACCTATGAGACTGGGGCGGAAGAACAACCTACATTCTGCCAGAAACTAAATGGTCATTGCACCATCAGAAGCAACGTACTCCCAATGCTCTATTCTCTGCATTTGTGTGTGACACTACTGGGCTGCAGTGTTTATAGGATAGTTAACTCCAACATTACAGAGAGCTTAAACGTAATAGGGCCTTTTCTTTAAAAACTGCTCTCCTGAGGACAGGCAATTGTAGCTGAGCACGATGATCCTCCTTACATCCAAACCTTCAACAAAAATGTGACGGTTTCAGTGGAGAATGGCTGTTAACCAAAGAACACTGATTTAAGATGATTGGCAAAACATCCAGAGTCAAGATGAAACATTTCTCTGTTACACAGGGAGTTAAGATGTGGAATGCACTGACAGGGTGTTGCAAACTAATTCAATTGTGACTTTCAGAGGGGGATTTGATAAATACTTGGAACAGATATTTTTCATGGCTACGGGGAGGTACTAACTGGATGGCTCTTTCAAAGAGCAACCATGGGCACCCAAAGCCACCTTCAATGTTGCATCATCATGAAATTTCAATTGTTTTGTATCCTTTGGTAGTAAGGCATTGCTGCCCCTTGCGGGTGGAGTCAAACTGCACTACAGCCCAGTTAAAGATGTGTGCAGGGGTAACTTTCAGATGACTCAGTATCTCATCTGCTGGTTCAGGTGGGTATGGAAAATCCCAATGGCACTATTCAGGAAAGCTCTCCATGTGTCCCTTAGCTATCACCAAAACAGTAAGAAGTCTTACAACACCAAGTTAAAGTCCAACAGGTTTGTTTTGAATGACTAGCTTTTGGAGCACAGCTCCTTCATCAGATGAGTGAACCTGATGAAGGAGCTGCGCTCCGAAAGCTAGTGATTCAAAACAAACCTGTTGGACTTTAACCTGGTGTTGCAAGACTTCTTACTGTGCCCACCCCAGCCCAACACCGGCATCTCCACATCATGATCACCAAATCAGATTATGTAATCGTTCATCTCATTGTAGGAACTCACTAGGCTGATTTGCTGAATAAACAGAATGAAAATGTTTGTTTATTGATTGATATGCGAGGCAGTGATTTTTGTGTAAATACGTCATTCTTTACACCTACAGCCCAACTAGAACAGGAACTTGCCACATGAGGGACTGCGTTGCAAGCCTGACCATAACTTGCTTCTTAATGCTAATATCTCAAATTTAGAAAAGGAACCTTTACAGCAGGTCCAACCTTTCATACCAGTCAAGCCAGATTGAATGAAACCATTAATGTGTGTCAAGTTATGGGCTATTTTTGAGTTGATTTGCAGTATGGAGACAAGAGGACCTTGTTAATACTCAATTATCCTGACCCCTGAATTTCTAGATTCAACAATTAATACTGCATTAAAAACTGGGGCAGCTAGGTAAACCCCAAAATCCACTGCAAGAAATGGTAGTTAGAGAATCAGAAAGTAGAAATGAAATTACATCAAACTTCAGTTTCAAAAGGTTGTAGACGGGAAGGGAAGTCTGGGAGAAAAGAAAAGGCAAGCAATTAATATAATGGAATATTTTGAGGATCAAAAATTATTTTAATTCCCATATTGATAATAAAAATAATTCCATGAATTCTGTAAACCACTGCATAAATGCTATAGTGTAAAAATTTTAAGTGTTAACAATTTAAACAATGAACTAGAGTAAAATGATTATGCATTTATAAATACCTTCTAAAAGAACATTCCATTCAAATCGCCATTCTGTTTGTGTACACTCACCTAGACCGCATACAACAGGCTTCCATAAATTAATAGACAAAAATGAAAGAAAAAAAATTCCCATAATATTCAATTAAGGTCTTGTTTTGACCACACAAAAAAATTAATATATCAAGACAATATTTCAGAAATTTTTAAACACTAGTTAAGATATGAGCTATTCCACGTCAATACATAAATCACGGAGTCAGGGATATGTTACTATTGTAATACATTTTTTTTGCCAGTAATGTCATTGAATTCTTGCACCTCCCATGATTTTTCTTGAATGTCAAAATTTCCAGGAGTACCCAGTGGATGAAATACTTGGTTACAGATCTGAATTAATGTTTCACTGGTTTGGCTGTACACTACCCGTGCAATGACATCTGAAATTAGTCAACTTATTATGCCCTGTGATAAAACAATGCTGCAAGAGACATACATTATTAAGAGTAAAATGGGCAGGGGCTTATTAGGTTTTTGTTGTATATGAATAGGTGATATGCACAGAAACTGGCACAACTGCTTGGTTGCTGGATTCTTCCAACAGCTCATCTTTACTGTTGCCCAGTCATAATACTATCCCCTTTCAGTGAGCTTCCTAGATAAACATATATAAATGCAGCTTGGCTTCCATAGAATGCTTTACAAACTCATGACAGATTGTTCCTTTTACCCTGAGAAAATAGTTTTTCCTCCTGTTTCATTGCTCTTCCCAGGCTGAGGAACTTGCATATAAAGAATCTGAAAGTGTGTTCACATAGAAACCATCCCCATGAAGAAATTAATTATTTTCAAAAGGTGATTTAAAGATCTTAAGTCTAAAATAATTTTAGTCTATACTTGTCCATTAGTAGACTTGTTTAAGTGCTTTGATGATATTTAATCACAGACTCAGTGTCTCAGTCACCATCCATCACATCTACCTTCTGCCAATGACTAAATGTTGAATCCCTGTAGTAAAACGTTACAAACACTGAGCTAAAATAAATGCAAAGCTCAAATCTTCAAGGATTTATTGTTGGCTTATGACCTTAAAAATTAGAAGCTGCTCAGGCCAGTGTTGGGTGAAAAGCACACTGCCAGAAGTTCTTAATTTTTTGCACATGGCCAATGGTGAAGCTTAGCATTTATAAGTTTATAAACTTGATCAGATATAACAATTTAAGTTTGCCCTGTAATCCTTAAAGTAGTTTGGTGCTGCAACTGTCACAGAAATACAAGATTTTATTGAACATGGCAGCAGGTTATTTCTGTAGTGAAGCATTAGCTAATGTATTACAGCAAACGTGTCTTGGGGCACACTCACTGATCAACAATAAACCATATCACTCAGCAAGAGTTCAGGTTTATTCATATATTTAAGTGCAGTACCCTTGTTGACGGCTATTGGGCAATCTGAGAATAGGCAATGAATTGTCGCGCAGGGATAATAATAGAACCATAATTAACTACATGATACTTGTGGAATTACCCACCAAAAAGGAGCACCACAAAGCACCAGGTTCATGGGAAAGAAAAATATCTATGGAGTCACAAGAAAGGGCTGTGGCATTCAACATAAATTGGAACGGGTCACTAGGTCCTTTTCTCTTGCAGGTCCATTAATTGTGAAAAGTCAATCAGCTTACTAATGGAAATAAAACCAGAAAATGCTGGTTAAACTCAGCAGGTCTGGCAGCATCTGTGGAGAGAGAAACAGAGATAACGTTCCAAGTCTGTTGCTAGTGGAAATGCCATCTGGTAAATCACACCAGTGAAATTTCAGTAACGCATCTGTAAATGTCCATTGATTGAAAAATAAAAGAGCCAAGCGGTCTTCTCGAATTGTGCAAAAATTTTGCTCCACCCTGGAAGCAGACACCCAACACTTCACTGCCGTGCAGGGGGATAGTTTATATACAAACACACCTTCAGTAACTTCACACACCCGGGAGAGATTAATTTCAACCTGTTGTACAGCAAATGACAAGCTACTCACTATGGGAATTTCAGCAATTCACTCGTTACCACACTGCATGTAACCACACCACCTTCCCGATTCTAAATGATTGGTTCTAAAATTTTAATCTGTTTATTATAAAGGACACCAAGTGATCTTCAGATATCTCCCTTTGAAATATTTTGTAATATTGTTGGACCGCTATTAATTTTATGTAAAATTATTTATCGGGGAAGTATTTGGCATCTAATAGTTTTGAATGATTTTTAAGGCAGTTTTGGAACTTGTAAATTTATTTCTAAATGCTCTTTTGCTGACCATTTACAATTTTGTACTGGTTTGGCACCATTCATGATAAGTATTTCCTTTGAGTTAGTTATGTGCATATTTCACATTTAATATCTACAAGGGAGAATGCAGTTAAGAAAAATGAAATTTAATCCATAAATAAATTTACTTTTCACTAGAAAAAAAAATTCAAACACTGGTTTACTTAGGAAGGAAGCAGCTGTATAAGTGGTGGTTAATTATTTGGGGATAATTTTGTGTGTCCCAGGATTGTCCACTGCACATTTTCGTTAAGTGCTCTGAGATTGCTTGGGGTGGTTTTTTGGGTTCTCATTTACACAGAAGTTAAAGTGGTGCCAAGCAGTGGGACAGTCAGAAGTGCAGTGTTCCAGTGGGACATTGTGAGGCAGTAGCCCACAGTGCAGGTTTTCACAGTCCCAGATCATTCAATAGCTTATATAGCCATTTTAAAAAAAACATCACCAATGGAGATGCCCAGATTCTGTTCCAATTTACTTTTGTTTCTGCAGAAATAAGGGGGAAATCGCACACAAACCCTGCAAATGCACAAACTGAGCAAACATTCATTTAGACTTGGGTTTCACTTGCACAATATTCTGTTTCTCGTGAACTCTGTTGCTTTAATTTTGACTATAGTGTGAGTGAGCGCTACGCAGAATGAGAGATGAATGTTTGTTTGTTGATTTTGGGTGTATCTACACTATTGGATGAAGAGAGCGCGATGTGGGGATTGACTGCACTGTGGTAAGGAATCTGCAATTTGTATTCAAAAGCTTCAGCAGCTGGGATTTCCAAGAGTTCTCTGCCAGTGCTTGGAGAGCCAGACTGAGTGATCTGACTGTTTACAGCCTAAGTTTATTGCTGCAGTGAAGATGCCAATGTTGGAGTAAATGCATTCTTAAATAACAGAAAAATACTGGATTCAGGTGGGATGACTGAGGCTTGTGGCTCAGACAACTTCTCCAGTAGGTAACAGCTATCTCACCAGGAAGATTCATGCACATTATTGACAAATATAGCCATTTCATTTGCTAGCTCAGATTGTCTGCATTACTTTGAAGCACAGATGAACAAAAACAGATTACTTTCAGAATTGAAGATCTGGAATAGAAATATTTTAAATAAACAAATTTGGACACTGATCAGGGACGTTGTGCATGAATGAGCTTATGGTGTTAGAATAACATCCCACAATGTTCAAGTGGGCAGGGGAGGAGAGCAACAAAATTGCAAACAAACTGACATTTTCAGTTCAGCAAAATATTTACATGTCTTTGGTGTTGGGACATAAAGTAGCAGTATTTGGAAAAGGGGTTGCAAATTCCCCTTCTATAATTGAGAGTTGACTAGATTTTGACCTAAAGTGACATGAATTCTCAATTCTGGTTTAGATTAGCTCTCATTTCCAATTACTTTTGCCTGTCTGGGTTACCAAGTTTGTGAAAAGGGTTTTGGGCTTTGACTAACTTATCAAATATACATTTAGTTCTGCACATCATCCAATAGTGCCACATCCCAGTCCACAACTGTAGATAAAACGTTGATTTGTTTTAAAAAACAAAGTCTTTGTATGATGAATGTGGCAGAGTACAGTACATGCAGTAACGAACGAGCTAGTTTTGTTACACAGTTCCTCTTGAATGCCGACAGTAGTGCACAAGCATTAATATGTAATAGGCTTACTATTAACGTGACAAATTTCAATAGAACAAAAAAAAATCTACAAAATTCTTATAAGCAATTTAACTACGCATTGATGCATATGGCCACTATATTTCTTTTAAAAAACAAAATACCAAGCAAAATTTAACTTCACAATAATCTTGAACAAATGTAAGTAAACCTTGAATTCTGGACTGCTTTTATGTAATGTTGCTGTTTTCCCAATACAATGTACTTTATAACTGTAGAACTTCATACATTCCACATTCTTCTCAAAGTAATGTTAGCAGTCTGTGATCAAAGAGCATTTCATGTAATAAGCTTCATTTTTATACAAAAAAGTGGAATCTCTTTTCCCTTAGAACACAATACAGAATTAAAATTTCTAATTTTGGTCACTGTTTCAGTAATTCTGCCTAGAACTAGCTACCGTTTAGTATTTACATGTCTTGTTAAAACTACAGATAATAATAAATTGCTATACAGAAAAGTTCTTTGGCAAAGACTACATGTGGTCCAGAAGTCCATTATAACTCTTCAGCAAAATGCAGAATGCTTGTTTTTGTGTACATGCATCTCAGCAACAGTTAATATCTCACTGCCTCACAAAAAGAGGGCAGGGGGATCTGTAATTGCAGATTACGTAATAAGTGTATTTACCGAGGCATTTGCATTTTGTTGGGACATTAAAGTTCATGTGCAAACTGAGACAGGACATCAAATGCGAGGAATTCTGTACCCAAACTTCCAAAACTTTGCCCTGATGGAATTGCAGTCTGTGTACCCACAGTAAACTCGTGTGCAAATTACTCAGTTTACTATAAGTAATCCAAATGTTTCCTTATAGCAATGGACAATGGCAGTGTGCTTCATTCACTGACTGTGAAGTTGGTCCTTAACCGTTACATTAAGTTAACTTCATTATACTACAGAGTTACGGGCAACAGACTTTCACACAACATGGACCCAACCTTTATTAGGTTCCCATAAACTTAAGACATAAAAAAATTTGAAAAAGCATTTTAAATACACTTGAAACAGGAAATCAGTTTTAAATCGGCATAGGGGTTTTGAATTGGTTACATTAATCCATCAACTAATACACCAATGGTCTTTGGATACTTGAAATTTTCTTTTTACTCTTTCACGGGATGTGGGCATCTCTTGTTGGGCCAGCATTTATTGCCAGCTCGTCGCAAATTACACTTGAACTGAGCGGCATGATAGACTATTTCAAGAGTCAACCACTTTGTTGTGGGTCTGGAGTCACATGGAGGCCAGACCAGGTAAGGATGGCAGATTTCCTTTCCTGAAGGACAGATGGGTTTTACGACAATCAACAATGGTTTCATGTTCATTATTAAACTTTAATTCCAGATTTTTATGGAATTCAAATTTCACCACTTGCCATGGTAAGATTTCAACCCTTGTTCCCAGAGCAGTACCACTAGGCCACTGCCTCCCCAAAGATATTTTGGGGAACAAAAGTCAAATTATATTTTATAGGCTCATTGAAAATCTAATATTTTCTGATTTAATGTTGCTATTAAAAAGTATTTAAAAATTCAGTCTGTTCTTGCATCAGTTTCTGCTAAGGGAACAAGTTGGGTTGGTGCAAGTTTAAATAGTAGCATTTGTTGTGGCTGCACCATTCATGAAAATAACAATTGAATTTTATGTTGAACTGGACATTTCTAATGTAACATTTCAAATGCTATTTGTATGAAGTGATCCAGCTAGGACCAGAGATCTTCCTTGTTTGCACATGGACTTTACAATGGTCAGTGCTCATTATAAACCCCCCCATTTAAAAATCTCTCAGGTTTGCACTGATTGGCTAATGATATCGCGAACATGATCTATTAACAGTTTCATTCACTCCAAATACAGTTTGCAACTCCACGTGAACCAGTCGTTTATGTATCTTTCAAACAAGTTGGTTTAATTGAACAGTTGGTATCTTCTCATACTAACTAGCAATTCCACATTTTGATGGAAATAATAATGGACTTCTGATACAGAATGACAAGAAGTGAAGACAAATCATTTCAATTAACACAGTAATAGGTCAATTTTTCATTCTTAATTACAACCTGTACATATTATCCTGTTCAGTCAAGTGAGCAGTGTATGTAAAAGAGAGCACAGATTATGCCCTCTGGTGTTAAACATACTTTAAATCAGACAGAACAAGAAACGGTGGCAATTTCAACATCTATGTTCAATATGAGTTCATCCTGAATTTTATGCACTAACTTCTTTACAGTTAGAGAAAGCTGGTCTATGGGTTTGCATTAATTATATATTTAAATATATAGGTGTAAATGTATTTATATATATATATATAATATATATAATCAGTGCAAAGATTTCGCATCAAAGTACCTTTGCCTGACAGACGTTGTTGTTGCAATTTAGGTTTAGGCAAGGCAGAAGGCACTTGGTAACAGTGGCCAGAAATTAGACATTGTCATTTAAAATGCTTACAAGGCTAGGAGTTGCACCAACTGAAGGAAAAAAAAACAATTCATTAAAACTTTCATGATACTAGCTACAAAAATCTCCAACCACATGCTGGTCAATGCAGCTTGTTTCAGAGAAGAAACAAAAAAAAAGACTGGTTCATTTTATTATATAAAATAGCAAACTTCTCTTCAGACTGCTTGTTTGCTCAGATTAGCATTATGTGCCATTATGAAATTGCTGCTGGTTATCCTTTTAAGCATTAAAAGTTTGCACTTAATTTATAAATTGAAAAAAGTAAAAATCCTAGCAAGTTGCACAATACTAATATTTATAATAGTACTTAATTAGAATAGGAAATCTAACAATATTCACTGTACTATGATTTAACAGTAAGAATCTGAATACCAAATATCTATTAACAGGGTTTCACAGTACACATACAAAGCTTTATATTATCACATGTTCTGGAAAAAAAACTACAAAGCAGCTTGAAAGCAATTTATTATAACCTCTAAACAAAAAAAAAAACCCAGGTTAACAAAGTGCGTTACAGGAAATTAAACCTCTTCACATAACCTAGTATTTTTTTTCTTTTTAATTTTATATGTAAAATACTAGAACATAAAAATGCTAAAGCTGCAGTGCTCTGCATGCAATATTCATTGGAAATACACAGCAAGTCGATCCTACACTATGAGTCGGTATCTGAAGTGCCTTAAGTTACTTCAATTTTATTTCTGAATGCATGCAGTAAAGAACCAGCTGTAAACACAGGGCATTTGCAAAATTGATGGAAACTCAGCAACATTGAGAAGCACATCAGTCAGACTAAAGCAAACTGTATGGCTAACGTGCTCAAGAATGGACTGAGTAAGTCACCGATTGACTGGTCCACCAGGATGTGTGTTGTGAGTTTCCCAGGGGGAAAAATAGAGCTTATACGTATTAAAAAATAATTCAGTAAAGAAATACAGACACAAATGCCATATTTTATAGGGTAGGATATACTCACTGCGTAATTTAAAATATTTCCGACATGAGGGGGGCACTACAGCTTCGAATTGTTAGAATAGTGTAGTCGTTCTTCAAAAGGCTAGTCCCATGTACCTAGAATATATTCATCACCAATTCATTACTTTTGTTTTGCAATAGGGACATTCAATTTTGTTAGGTGCACAGTGCTCACAGAGGACATAATGCTGGCAAGGCTGAAGTAATATAGAACGGTCCCGCTCCTGGCATACAATGCATTTCTTCGACTGGAGTTGATAAATTACCTGTTTTGAATGGAAACATAAGATGTGATCAGCATGTAGTGATGTCTTCAGTAAGTTTTTTAAACTCCCAACATTTTTTAACAAATTATGTTTTTAAAAAACTAGTCAGACTGAACTTTAAAAAAAGTTACGACTGAGTTTTTGTTCAGCACACGTTTATACTTTGATACCTTCAATGAATGGTCTATTCAATTACACTCACAGGGCTGAAATTCCCAGCCCACTGTAGGCCGGGGGATGTCAGGACAGATCCCTGATGCATTCCTGCCTCTGGTAGACATTCTTAGGAAGGACTGGGAACTGGGTCAGCTGCCTACTTCAAAGAAGTGCGTTACCAATTTATTCAATTAAAGCCCCTACTTAATGGTCATTTTGTGGTGACACTGCTATATTCCTGCCATAGAGTGCTCCTCTGCTGTGTGTGGAAGCCACCAGCTCATTCAGGGTTGCTTACCAGTGGCAGGCCAGAGAATGATCAGAGACACAGGCTCTGTGTCCAATTTCAGAGTGCAGAGTCAAAGGAAGCAATCCTGCCATGAATAGGCCTGCATTGTGGTCTCTCTACCCCAATGTCCCAACTGGCTTTGGGCCTCTTTAATTCAACAACCTGCCTGCCTTGGGAGTGCCTGCATCTCCCTGTGGGACTGACAACTTGACATCACAGTAGGCCCTCTAAATGGGCATGCAGCCTTAGAAGGCCTACTCAACAGGTTGGCAAGCATGGAGACAGTTAATTGGGTGGCCATATTTGTTGCATCGATGAGTGCCCTGAAGATACGATTGTACTCAGGACATCAAGGTTCTGATGTCCCTTGGAAAATTCAGCTTACCATCTTAACTGCACCATCATCAAGAAGAACACTGCTAGCCTGAGGTTCTGGTCAAATAATGCAGTTGACATAGAAAATTTGACTTATTTTTAAAAACTTCAACAGGTTTCCCCGCACAAGTTTCCCGGGCGGGATTCTCTCAGCCCTGCACCGGGCCGGAGAATCCCCACAACTGCGCCACGCCACCCCGACACGGGATTCTCCGCTCTACACAGCTGGGCCGCCGATTCTCCTGCCCAGATGGGGCGAGCGGCCGCTCTAAAAAGTCAGAGTCCTCCCCCCCCCCCCCCCGTGCCGTCCACACCTGGTCGTAGCCGGCGGGAGCTCGGCACGCAGTGTCGAAGAGGCGGCCTGTTTTGTGGGTTGGGGGTGTGGGGGGGGGGGGGGGGGGGTGTGTGTGTGCTCCGACCGCAGGGGAGGCCTCCGATGGGGCCTGGCCCACAATCCGGGCCCACCAATCGGCGGGCCAGCCTCTGTGGCTGGGGGCCTCCTTTCCTATGCGCCGGCCCGTAGCCCTGCGCCATGTTGTGCCGGGGCCGGCACGTTGAAGGAGGTCACTGAGCATGCGCGTGTTGACGCCGGCGCCACTGCGCATGTCCTCGTTGGCGCCCGCGTATGCGTGGATCCCGCGGCGCATAGTTTGCGCCGGGATCTGCAGCTCGAGCTGTAGGGGCCGGAATTAAACATGGGAGTGGCCCGTTCACGCCGTCGTAAAATGCGACAGTGTTTACGATGGTGTGGACACTCTGCCGCGAGATTGGAGAATCCCCCACCCCCCCAACTCTCACTGTGGTGAAGGCACCAGCCATCATTTTGGACTTCGCTGTTAAGGCTGCTTTTCACATGCATGCCAAGACAGACAGTGCTAGAGGGCTATGCAATCATGGGTGCGATCACAACCAGCAGATATACACCCACACACATTCCACTGATTGGATAGCAGTTAAGAGTGGAAACCCCAGGCTGGTTTCCTTTTCTACTGCAGAAATGAGATGATGAATTGAGCGCTCTTATGGGGAGATTATTCAATTCAGTGCAGAGCAGAATGAAGCTGGGATTTAAAAAATAATTGTTCTTGGGACGTGAGCATTGCTGGCAAGGTCAGTACTTTTATCCCCAAAGGGAATTACAGGATTTTGACCCAACGACAGTTAAAGATTGGAAATATAGTTATAAGTCAGGATGGTGCGCGATTGGGAGGGGAACTTGCAGGTGGTGGTGTTCCCATGCATCTGCTGCCCTTTTCCTTCTAGGTGGCAGACGCGGAGGGCTGCAAGATGCTGCTGAAGAAACTTTGGTGAGTTGCTGCAGTGCACTTGGTAGGTGGGACACAGTGCATCTGTGGTGGAAGGAGTGAATGTTGAAAATGTGAATAATCAAGTGAACTACTTTGTTTTGAATAGTGTCATGCTCGAGTTGTTTTGGTGTTGCATTGTAGGCGAGTTACTCACTTCAGAATTCCTAGCCTCTGATCTGTTCTTGTGTTGAAGGTATTTATGTGCTGGTCCAGTTATGTATCTGGCCATTGATAACCCCCAGGATGTTGATAGTGGGGGATTCAGCAATGGTAATACCGTTGAATGTCATGAGGAAATTATTAGATTCTCTCTTATTGGATTTGGCCATTGTCTGGCACTTGCCACCCATCAGTCCAATGCTGTTCTGATCTTCCTGGCATGTACAGGACTTATTGTACATGGGCTGTGTGCTCTTACACACAGCCTGAAGAATTCAACAGAGCTTATAAATGGAGTGGAGTTTGGTGAAGGTGCCAGTGGTTAAAAATTCTCTATTTCTATTTCCTATGTACTAAATACAAGTTCCAACTCACCCCATCTACAAGGTCCAAATCTGCACGCAATTGACTTTGTATAGAATGAAGCTTTGGTAGTGGAAGCTTGTCTATATCTCCATAGTTTCTAAGAAGGGGAAAATTTGGAGATCGGTATAAAGCATCAAAGTCCTCCTGTAGCTTTTTAAGCTGCTTATCCACTTCTTCTTTCTGTTGTAATACTACTTGCCGGTCAGCATCAGCCACTTTTGCCCTTTCTTTGGACTCTTGAGCTTCCTTCTGCCATGCATCACATGCCTGATAACAGAAACAACATTGTAAACATGCACAGGAAGAAACAGGAGCACACAGTTCCTTTGGACTAATTTATTTATCCCGACAAATGAAGCGATCACATACAACAAGTGCATCATTGAGAAATCTCAATTCACGACCCAGCATACACTTAGTCCCCTACTCTACTCCCTATACACACATGACTGTGTGGCAAAATTCAGCTCCAATTCCTTCTTCAAGTTTGCTGTGTACACGACCGTAGTGGTTCGGATCTCAAACAACGATGAATCAGAGTTCAGGAGGGAGATAGAGAACCCCATGGCAACGAAAACAATCTCTGCATCAATGTCAGCAAAAGTAAGGAGCTGGTCATCGACTTCAAGAAGCAAAGTATCGTACACACCCCTGTCAGCATCAATGGTGCCGAGGTGGTGATGGTTGACAGCTTCAAATTCCAAGATGTACACAACACCAACAATCTGTCTGATCTACCCACGTCGATGCTACGACCAGAAAAGCAACACAGCGCCTATACTTCCTCAGGAAACTCGGCATGTCCACATCGATTCTTACCAATTTTTACAGATGCACCATAGAAATCATCTTAACTGACTAAATCACAGCTTGGTTTGGTGGCACAGCAGCACAGTGGTTAGCACTTTCACTTCACTGCTCCAGGATCCCAGGTTCAATTCCCGCTTGGGTCACTGTCTATGTGGAGTCTGCACATTCTCCCTGTGTCTGCGTGGATTTCCTCCGGGTGCTCTGGTTTCTTCCCACAAGTCTCGAAAGACGTGCTGTTTGGTAATTTGGACATTCTGAATTCTCCCTCTGTGTACCCGGACACGCGCTGGAATGTGGCGACAAGGAGCTTTTCACAGTAACTTCATTGTAGTGTTAATGTAAGCCTACTTGTGACAATAAAGATTATCATTATTAACTGCTCGGCCTAAGACCGTAAGAAACAACAGAGTTGTGAACACAGCCCAGTCCATCATGTGAACCCACCTCCCATCCACTAACTCTGGCTACACCTCCCGTTGCCTTGGGAAAGTGGGCAGCAAAATCAAAGACCCCTCCCACCAGGATTATTCTCTCTTCCATCGGGCAGAAGATACAGAATTCTGAGAACACGCACTAACCGATTCAAAAACCGATTCTGTGCTGTTACCAGACTCCTGAATAGTCCTCTTATGGACTGAACTGATCTCTCAACGCATCTTCTCTACTGTTGTAGCACTATTCTCCGTATGCTTCACCCGATGTCCATGTCTATGTATTTACATTGTGTATTTATCGTACGTCCTATGTTTTTCATGTGGAATGACCTGCCTGGACTGTATGCAGAACAATGCTTTCCAGTACACATGACAATAAATCGAAACCTTGGATACGAAACACTGCATGAGTAAGAATATTGACAAATGCAAAACAATAATAAGGTAGAGACTAAAATTAGATGTTTGGTGATATTCAAAAACTCGAGGTTAGACTTCATTACGTTAACACATGTGTAATTAATGAGGCTGGAGTTATCAAATTGTACTGTACATAAGTTTAGTGATGAAAAGCTTTAATTTGTATGCATTACTGTTAAGTCATTAAGAAGTTTTAAAATTGGCAGCTTAGTGCCAAAATACTGTATTGCAGCTTTCAAAATGAAGATGTGGAGTTTTAGCAAGGGCATAATTGGGCACCAGTGAGTCTAACATTATCAGCTGTTTGGCTAGAAAGATGGCCTGATGGCTAGAAAGATGGCCTGATGGCTAGATGTACCAGGGATTCTGGTCAAAAAGGTAAAAGTTAAGGTTAGTGTGTTATAGGGAAGCCAGAAGCACTTTTTACATTGGTCAAGAATTGCAAATATTTGGTTAGTTATTTGTTATGTTGATACATGCACAGATTTGGGCTGAATATTGCAAATGCTGCCCATGAAAGGGTATAAAAATAGGGGAGCTTCACTATGGTCTCTGTATTTGCCAGGGGATAGCCTTTGTCAGAGGACACTTGCTGGTGATATTTGTCGGGACAGAAAGTTAGGAGTTCGCCGAAGTGCATTTGCTAGGAAGTTCGCACTTGCGTGGAGCATTACCAGTCGATAAGCAATGAGGATTTCCTTAAGAATCCAGTATAAAGATCAGTATTAGAATCCATTATTATGGGTAACGGTAAGAGAAATTGAATAGTCTCCGTTAGTAAGCTGCTTTCAGCTTGAAAAAGAGAGAAGCATTCAGCAAGCATCTGTGAAATGTGCAGTTCCAGCAGTTAAGTTGAACTTGGAAACTAGAATAAACGCTATAAAGGGGTTCGTATGAATGTTAGATTAAGTTGATCAAGTTGAAATCTTAAAGGAAGGCATGAGTCAAGTGACCAGGTTCCAGGAACCAAGAAGGGAAGACTCTAGAAGTCCCGGGATTCATGGAAAGACAGACTGACTTGTTGAACTTGTGTGTTGTGCCATTCCTCCACTAGTGCATTGTTACGTATTGATCTTTGTTATTCATTAAATCTTGTTATTGGCATTCTAAATTAGTAATTGTCCTTTTTGCCAATAAGTTTATACCTCGACAATAATTTTCTTAATCTGAGATTTGATGAGTCCAAATCCCTACATAAATTAAGTCAATTTTTTTGTGACTATAATGTTTGTGTTTAGCTTATTGTCCATCTCTTGACATTATATTTTTTTTACAGTGGATACTGAATGTGTCACATGCAATTCGTGTGATGTAATAGTACAGCACACATCCAAAATCAACTGATAATCAGCAACTTAACTAGACTGGGGAAAAAAGGTCACTCTTTCCATCAAATCCAATCACACAAAGCCTATGCATGGCTACTTCATTAATGGGCTAACCCACTCTGCCCAGGATTTCTTACCAACTCCAATTTGAGTCAAACTGACCCATCTGCAAGTTTATAACCTCAATCTGCTTTTAGATTAGTACTGATCCAATTTCTTTACAAAGGCATCAACTGATTTCAAAACTTATATTTTGTCCATTAATCTGTATATGTCCATGATTCTGCAGGGGTGTGGAAGAGAGAAAGAAAGTTCAATTCGCACATACCTGCTTCACTTGCTGCCAAGAGTCTTCCCACTGTTTTATCTTCCGCTTAGCCTCCTCAAGTTCTCTTCGCACTCTGGAAAGGTCACTACTGCTGGAGCCAGCAGTGGTGGTTGTGGCACTACTACTGAATACTGGAGATGGGCTGGGAGAGAAATTTCCACTAACAAAATGATCCCAGATGCTTCCAGAAACACCATTCAAACCTAATTGGAGGAAAACAGATTTGAGATTAAACAAAGAATTTGGGCATCAAAATGACATACAGCTTCTCACATTATTTTTTGTCCTGTTTTCTCATTCAAGTTTTCTCGGTTTTTCTCTTTTTATTCAGTTTCACAGTAAATGTGTATAGAAATAGGAGGATAAAGCATATGTATGCATGATGGCTGGAAAGGTGCAGGAGAAAGGGTTTTAGATTCCTGGGATGTTGGGATCAGCTCTGGGGGAGACGGAACCTGTACAGGCTGGATGGTTATAGCTAAACAGAGTTAGTGACACTGGTGCGGGTTTAAACTAATTCTTCAGGGGTGTGGGAACCAGGAGGTAATACTAGAATATTAAGGTGCACAGAATACTGGGAAAGACAGTCAGTACTAGTATAGGAAGTAGAAAGTTACTGGTTGATTCAGAGTAAGGGGGGAAAAAATAAAATGTCTAAATTAGTGTTCCTGTAGTGTGCATGTAAGTGAATGTGCAAAATGTGGTCATCGAGATTGGAGAGTTGCAGGCACAGTGGGCCACATGGCAATAAGGTATTGTGGCTGCAATGATGACCTGGTTCAAAGAAAGGCCGTAATGCAAGTTAAATATTCCTGGATACAAGATGTTCAAGAAATATAGGAAAGAAAGAGACCGAGGGTATCCCAGAAAAGTCAGGGACAAATCTATTTGGCTAGAGCTAATGAACAAAACAGGTACAATTACAATGTTTGGCGTAGTCCAAAGGACACCAGCTGTTGAGAAAGATGTAGGGGAACAATTAAAAGAAAAAAATTAAATGTAAAGTACCCAATTCATTTTTTTTTCCAATTAAGGTGCAATTGAGCGTGGCCAATCCACCTACTCCTGCACATCGTTGGGTTGTGGGGGTAAGACCCATGCAGACACGGGGAGAATATGCAGACTCCACACAGACAGTAACCCAGGATCGAACCCGGGTCCTCGTCGCCATGAGGCAGCAGTGCTAACCACTGCGGCACCATACTGCCAGGAGGAACAAATTTGCAAGGAAATTACAGAGAGGTGCAAAATCGATAGTGTAGTTATAAGGGGGAACTTTAGATATCAAAATATAAACTGCAATTATAGTCCTGCAAAGAGCAGAGAAGGGAAGAGTCCCAAGTGTGCGTTCAGGAGAATTTTCTATAGCAGTATGTTTTCAGTTCAATGAGAAAGGAGGGATTGTTAGACTTGACTCTTGGAAATGAGGTGGGCTAAGTGGATCAAGTTATCAGTAGGGGAACATTTAGGGGATAGTAATCATTGTAATTTAAAGTTTAGGTTGGCTATGGAAAAGGACAAGGAACAATCCAGAGTAAGGATTAACTGGGGTAAAGCCAACTTCAGTGGCATAAGAATTGATCTGACCCAGATTAAATTAAATCAAATGCTGGCAAGCAAAATTGTAACTGAACAATGGGATGCCTTTAAAGAACAAAAGGTTCAGGAACAGTCATAGTATATTTTCAGAAAAGGAGAAAGGTAGGGAAACAAATCCAGAGATCCCTGGATGACAAAAGATAGAGGTTAAAATTAAGAAAAAGTATTACGACAGATGTCAGGTGGTCAACATAAGAGAGAACCAGGCTGAATATAAGAGGAGAGATTGAAAAAGTAAATAAGACCAGCAAAAAGAGAGAGTATGAAAAGAGACTGACATAGCTAACATAAAAGGGAATCCAAAAATTCTATAGGTATATAAATAGCAAAAGGGTGGTAAAATGAGGACTTACACATGGAGGCAGAGGCATGGTGAAGGTGTTAAATTAATACTTTGCATCTGTTTTTACCAAGGAAGGGCGGCAGAGTGGCGTAGTGGTTAGCACTGCTGCCTGCAGCATTGAGAACCCGGGTTCGAACCTGGCCCTGGGTCATTGGCCATGGTGGAGTTTGCACATTCTCCCCGTGTCTGCGTGGGTTTCACCCCAACAACCCAAAGATGTGTAGGGTAGGTGGATTGGCCATGCTAAATTGCCCCTTAATTGGAAAAAAATAATTGAGTATTCTAAATTGCTCCAAAAAAAAATTTTTTTTAATAAAATTTTAAAAATAAGTCTTTACCAAAGAAGAAGATGCTACCCAGGCCACGATAGAAGAGATAACTAATACACTGCAAGGATTTAAAATTGACAAGGAAAGGTATTGGATAGGCTGTCTGTACTTAAACCTGATAAGTCATCAGCATCAGATGAGGTGCACCCAAGGATATCGAAGGAAGTGAGGTGAAATCACAGGGGTACAGGCCATAATTTTCCAATCTTCCTTGGACATAGGTGGCGCCAGAGGACTGAAGAAAGGTGTAACAATAAGCCCAGCAAATAGAGGTTAGTTGAATCTTAGTGGTGGGAAAGCTTCCAGAAACAATAATTCGGAACACAATTAATAGTCCTTTAGACAACTGTGGGTTAATTAAGGAAAGGCAGCATGGATTTGTTACAGGTAAATAGTGTTTGACTAATTGCTTGAGTTTTTCACTGAAGTAGCTGAGGGGGTCGATGAGGATAATGCAGTTGAAATGATGTACATGGACTTTCAATAGCCATTTGATAAAGTGCTGCGCAATAGACCTGTGAGCAAAATTAGAGCACATGGAATAAAAGGGACAGTAGCAACAAGGACACAAAATCAGATGAGTGACAAGAAACAGAGAATATTGGTTGCTTTTTGGACCAGTTTAGTTCCAGAAGCGTCAATGTTTGGGATAAAAACAAAATACTGTGGATGCCTGAAATCTGAAATAAAAGTAGAAAATGCTGCAAAAGTTCAGGGGTTTGGCAGCATCTGTGGAGAGAGAAACAGAGTTAATATTTCAAGTCCGGTATGACTATTCTTCAGAGCTGGAGTCAGTGTTAGGACCGTGGGAATGGACTGTATTATAGCTAAATTTGCTGAAATGAAGATAGGTAGGAAAGGAAATTGTACGTTGATACAATGTCTGCAAAGGGATGCATTTAGTTTAAGCGAGTGGGCAAAATTTGCTAGGGAAAAATGTGAAATTATCCAGTTTGCAGGATGAACAGAAACGGAAAATATTATTTCAATCAAACGGGTTTATTAAAAGAGGCATTGATTACAAGAGGAAGACGGTCATGTTGAACTTGTACAAGATACTAGTTCGGCCTCAGCTGGAGTATTGATCCAGTTTTGGGCTCCACGTTATAGGAAGTACGTGGAGGCATTGGAGAGTGCAGAAGAGATTCACAAGAATGGTTCCAGGGACGAATAACCGGTTATGAAGATAGATTGGAGAAATTAGCAATATTTCCATAGAGAAAAGGTGGCTGAGAAAGATCTATTCAAAATCATGAAGGGTCTAGTCAGTGTAGAAAGGAATACATTGTTTTCACTCGCGAAAGGTTTGAAAACTCAAAGGCACAGATCTAAAATAACTGGCGAAAGAAGCAAAAGTGAGATGAGAAAAAAACTACCACGCAGCAAGTGGTCAAGGTCGGAAATCTGGAATGCACTGCCTGGAGTGTGGGAGGCAGGTTCAATCGAAGCATTCAACATGGATTGGACTGTTATCTGAAGGGGATAAAGGGTTATGGGGAGAATGCAGCAAAATGGCACAAAACAAACTGGACAACCAATGCAGACATGATGGGCCAAATGGTATCCTTCTGCACCGTAACAAATCTGTGATTCCGAGAGAGATTACAGAATTCTGCAGGACACAGTGATCTGTCCTTGTTCATGAAGCTCTCTAAGTCAGCATGCAAGTGTAACAAGTAACTAGGGAGACAAATTGAATGTTGGTCTATATTGCAAGGAGGATGAAGTATAAAAGTAGGGAGTCTTGCTACAATGGCATTTGTGGAACCATACCCGGAATTTTGCTCACCTTGCTTAAGGAGGGACATCCTTTTATTGGAAGCAGTTCAGAGAAGGTTCACTAGGCTGATTCCTGGGATGAGGAGTATGACTTACAAGGAAAGGTTGAGCAGTTTGGGCCTATACTGATTGCAGTTTAGAAGAATGAGAGGTGATCTTATTGAAACATATACGATTCTGAGGGGGCTTAACAAAGGAGATGCTGAGAGGATGTTTCCTCTCGTGGTGGAACCTAGAACTAGTTTAAAAATAAAGGGTCTCCCAGTTAGGACACAGATGAGGAAAAGGGTCATTAGTGTTTGGCATTCTCTCGCCAATGAACAATGGAGATTGGGTCATTGAATATATTCAAGGCCAAGTTGGATAGATTTTTGATTGACATGGGAGTCAAGGGTTACATAGAACATTACAGCGCAGTACAGGCCCTTCGGCCCTCGATGTTGTAGGGGGCAGACAGGAAATCAGATCAGCCATGATCTTATTGAATGGTGGAACAGCCTCAAGAGGCCAAATGGTCTATTCCTGCTCCTATTTCTTAAGTTCTTATGATTCCTGCTCTTCCTTTTAGAAAAAAATTAATTTAGAGTACCCAATTCTTTTTTTTCCCAATTAAGGGGCAATTTAGCGTGGCCAATCCACCTACCTGCACATCTGTTTGGGTTATGGGAGTGAAACCCACGCGGACATGGGGAGAATATGGAAACTTCACACAGACAGTGATCCAGGGCCCTGATCAAACCTGGGACATCGGCGCCATAAGCCAGCAGTGCTAACCACTGCACCACCGTGCTGTCCTAGCCCCCTGCTCTTCCTGATATATATCCAGACCTTAGTGTACAGGGCACAATTTTAGAAATTGCAGATGATACAAAAATCAGAAAGTAGCTGTGATGAATAGTGGAGTGGGAAGATAAGTAGAAGATCAAATGTAATGCAGAGAAGTGTGAAATGGCTCATTTTGGTAGGAAGAACAGGGAGAAAAAGAACACGGAGACAATATAAAACAAAGGGTACAATTCTAAATGGGATGCAGGAGCATTAAACTGGGTGTATATGTACATAAATCATTGAAGGTAGCAAGACAGGTGGAGAGCACAGCAAATAAAGTATACAGCATCCTAGGATTTATCAATAGGGACAGAGTACACAGCAAGAAAGCGATGTTAAACCTTTAGAACAACTAGAGCATTAAATCCAGTTCTCAGCAGAATGCTTCAAGAATGATGTGAGCATCAGAAGGATACAGAAGAGATTCACGAGAATGGTTCTGGGGATGAGAAACTTCAGTTACATAGATAGATTGGAGAAGTTGGGACTGTTTTCTTTGGAAAAGAGAAGTTTGCCACACGAGATTTGATAAACACATTCAAACTCATGAGAGGTCTGGACAGAGTAGAAGGGGTGAAACTGTTTCCATTGGTGCAAGGATCAGAGATTAAAGGTAATTGAAAGAAAAAAAAACAATGACGACATGAGGAAAAACCTTTTCACATAGCGAGTGGTTAGGATCTGGAATACACAGCCTGAGATTCTGGGAGCATGTTCAGCTGAGGCAATCAAGAAAGAATTGAATTATCTAAGGAGGAGAATGTGCAGGACTGTGGGGAGAAGACGGGGGAATGGCACAATGTGACTTGCTCCTTCAGAGAGCTAGAACAGACACGATAGGCCAAAAGCAAATTACTGCGGATGCTGGAATCTGATGTGCCAACGATAGGCCAAATGGCTTCTTCCATTCTATGCCCAACTGCACTGTTCATATCAAGCGAAGGTGTGAAAAAGGGGATAGATTTGGTTTCATTATTGCATGGAATGCAGCGTTATGATAGTGTAATCACCATAATAATAAAGGTTTTATACTTACTTGTATGAAAACTTATCTTTACTATTACTTTTCATTTATTGAACATTTATCGCCGCCTGCCCATACAGTTTTGAGATGTGGCCTTCCAGCCAAAAGGCGTTCCCACCCCTGTGCTACAGAATGCAGAGGGAGGATAGTGCAAAGCTGAAGAGATGGTGCAGGAATGGTGTCTTTAGATTCTTGGGTCATTGGGATTGGCTCTGAATGGTGGGACCTGTATGAGCAAGCCAGATAGCACCTCAACAAAGCTGGGACCAATATTGTGGCAGAGTCATTTGTTTTTGCTATTCTGTAGGGTTTCAACTAACTTGATGGGAAATGGATGTAGATTTGCAAGGGAAAGAAGTGAAGTTGGAAACTGAATGTAGAAATTGGTAACCGAGTATGGAATACCGAGGGGGGGGGAAATTAGAACCTGAACAAAGGAATTGCTCAGTGCTTAAAGGTATATACTTCAATGCAAGGAGTCAAGTGAATAAGGCAGATAAGCTGAGGACACAGACAGGGATTTAGAAGTATCCATTAATCACAATCGACAAAAAAGCAGTTCAACATTTCTGGTTTCAAGGCTTTCAGGCAACTTAAAGAGGGGATATAAAATGAGGGTTGTTGCAATATTAAATAAATCATCACAGCTGTAAGGAGGGATGACATGTAGAAGGATCATCATATGAAGGATTGAACTGATGATCATGGGGACAATCACACTGCAGGGAGTTTACTACAGGCCCCCAAACAGAGGAGATAAATGATCAAATAGGGAGGCAAATGCTGAGACATGCAGAAATATTAGGGCAGCATTCGTGGGGGATTTCAACTACCTTAGCATTAACTAGGAATCAGTGTATAAAGACAGAGGGCATAGTATTCTTTAAAAAAAACATTCAGAAGAACATTTTTAGCCAACACTAGCAAATTCAGCAAAATTGGTAGTTCTGGACTTAATTTTAGGAAATTAAACTGGGCGGATGGAAGGGGAGAACGTTGGAATAACGTTTTGGTGATGGGGGTAATAATTCAGTTAGATTTGAGATAGCTACGGAGATGGATAAAAACAAAAGAACATAAGAGTAAAACATTTTTAATGGGGCAAGTACAATTTTACTGAGCTGAAGTGGGTTTTGGCAAAAGTAGACTGGAAGGGCCATTTGAAGGTAAATCAGTATCAGAGTAGTAGAAGGCATTGAAACAGAGATAGACAGAATTCAGAACAACAATATTCCCACAGAGAAAAAGGATGAAACTCCCAAATCCAGAGCCCCTTAGCAGTCAAGGAGTACATAGGATAGAATGGGGCAAAAAGGTGACGCTTGTGTGAGATGTTGAGAGCTCAATACTAAGGAAGGCAGTGGCATGGTCACTGGACCAATAATCCAGAGGATTCGAACCTGGAGACCCAAGTTAGAATCCCACCACGGCAGATGATGAAATTTGAATCCAATAAAAATCCGAAATTAAAAGTCTAATTGTTGATTGTAAAAACCCACCTGGTTCACTACTGTCCTTTCGGGAAGGAAATCTGCCATCCTTACCTGGTCTGGCCTACATGTCACTCCAGATCCACAGAACTATGATTGATTCTTAACTGCCCCTCAAGGGCAATTAAGGACGCACAGCCTGTGCATGGAGGTTTCAGGCCCAGACAAAATGTATCCCAGGCAAGAGCAGGAAAAAGTGAAGGTGGCGACCATAATTTTCCAATCTTCTCTGCCTGCAGCTGGAGGGCTGTTAATGTCGTATCATGAAATGAAAATGAAATGAAAATCTCTTATTGTCACAAGTAGGCTTCAAATGAAGTTACTGTGAAAACCCCCAAGTCGCCACATTCCGGCGCCTGTTCGGGGAGGCTGGTACGGGAATTGAGCAGTGCTGCTGGCCTGCCTTGGTCTGCTTTAAAAGCCAGCTCTTTAGCCCAGTGTGCTAACATTTTAAAATAAATTGCTGGAGGGCTGTTAATGTTGTACCATTGTTTAAAAAGAAAGGCAAATACGGAGTAATCACAGGCAGTCAGCCTAACTTCGGTGGTAGGCAAATTATTGGGACAGTGTAAATTGTCACTTAGAAATGAACGGATAAACCAAGGACAGTCAGCATAGGTTTTTTTAAAAAAATCATATTGACTAACTTGAATGATTTTTTTTGAGAACTTAACAGAAAAGGTCAATGAAGGTAGCATGTGTAGAACTGAGCAAGGCTTTTGACAAGGTCACACATGGCAGACTGGTCTGAAAAATATGAGCCCTTGAGATCCAAGGAAAGGAAGCAAGTTGTACAGGGCCTTGGTGAGACCACACCTTAAGTATTGTGTGCAGGGCAGCACGGTGGCTCAGTAGGTTAGCACTGCAGTCTCACGGCGCTGATGTCCCAGGTTCGATCCCGGCTCTGGGTCACTGTCCGTGTGGAGTTTGCACATTCTCCCCGTGTCAGAACACAGAACAGTACAGCACAGAACAGGCCCTTCGGCCCTCGATGTTGTGCCGAGCCATGATCACCCTACTCAAACCCACATATCCACCCTATACCCGTAACCCAACACACCCCCCCCCCCCCCCAACCTTACTTTTTGGGACACTACGGCCAATTTAGCATGGCCAATCCACCTAACCCGCACATCTTTGGACTGTGGGAGGAAACCGGAGCACCCGGAGGAAACCCACGGGGACGACGTGCAGACTCCGCACAGACAGTGACCCAGCCGGGAATCGAACCTGGGACCCTGGAGCTGTGAAGCATTTATGCTAACCACCATGCTGCCCAGGTTTCGCCCCCACAACCCAAAGATGTGCAAGGTAGGTGGATTGAACACGCTAAATTGCCCCTTAATTGGAAAAAATTAATTGGGTACTCTAAATTTATTAGAAAAAAAAAGTGTTGTGCGCAATTTTGGTTCCCTTATCTAAAAAATGATATACTCACCATGGAGGCGGTGCGGGTTCAATCCCGGCCCCGGGTCATTGTCCATGTGGAGTTGGGGGGGGGGGGGGGGGGGGGGGGGGGAGAGAGAGAGAATTGGGTATTCTAGATATATAATAGTTTTTTTTAATTAATAGTGGTTAATTCACTTATGTTGTTCCTCCTGAGATGTGGGCCTGCAGTTGACAGCACACTTGCCCAGGGGGTCTAAGAAAAGTGATAAAAAAGGTAAATCCTTGGAAAGGAGGGAAAAAGAATGCAGGCTCTGGAGAGAAAGGAGGAGAGTGCAGCTAATTATATCGCTCTTTCAATTATCTTGCAAGGATAGCCTTGCAGGGTTAAGTGGGCTGGATGTACCTTTGTCATGTCCTGTGCCTAGGGCAATGGCAGGTGGTTCAATTGTTTTAGTTCCTCTCGTTTTCTGTAAAGATTTAATACATCCTAGTGGTCTGCTAGGTCAACTGCAGAGGGCAATTAAGAGTCAAGTATATTGCTGTGAGTCGAGTTACATTTGGCCAGCCAGGGCAAGGTCAGTAGATTTCCTTCCCAAAGGACATTAGTGGTTTTTGTGAAAATCCGGCAACTTCATGTTCACCATTACGGAGACTGGCTTTTTAACACCAGATTATTTTTTTAAATGCTAATTTATTTTAATTTCTCTAGATAACTGAATTTATGTAAATCACAGCAAAGTAAACAATAATATAAGTAAACACTCAATCTTACATAAAATCATAAAGGGCCAAGTAAACATTTCAAACATTCAAAACAATACATAACCACCAAATCCCCTTGAGCCAATAAACATTTTCTTCGATACTCTGAAAAATTCATCATTTTCAGCTGCATCTGCATTACCACCAGCAGCCAACTTCGTGTCCCCACTAACCTGCCCGCTACCTTGTGGTTCAAGGCATACTTTCGAGCCACAAGCCCCATTTGAAAGGACAAAGGGCATTTTTCACCCCAACAAGAGATCTGACACACCTATTATGATAACACTGGAATGCTGATAATATAAATATCTAAATGCACACTCATTAATGTGAAGTTCCCACAGTTTCCTCTTTACAAATTGCTCAGTGTGCTACACAAGACAGTATTGTTTAAAAGTCCTCGAAAGATGGAATACAACTACAGAAATATTACTACAAAATCTAAGGTCTGTCCTCAGTTCAGTTACAGACTTTTAAAGTCAAAATGCACAACACAAATCTGGGAAAGACTGTGGTAACTTACCTAAGGAACTGTGAGAAGAAGCTGAAGTACCCAGGAGGGCATGCTCAGACTTTGATGGCTGCTGAGATTGCTGTTGTGGAGCCATGCTCGATGAAAGGAAAGATTGAGAAAGGGAACCAAGTGGAGAAGCAGATAAGGAGGAAGAAGAATGTAAGGATGAAGACCGAGCAAGTGATCCTGGAATATTTACAGGAGCTGAACTGCCCAACAACCTCTGACCTGTGAAAACAAAATAAATGACAATTGGAAGATGCACTTTTGCCCTGCTAGGAAGACATGTTGCACCACAAAAGTTTATGCTTTTAATGGGTATCTTCATTTGATGCTGAGGCACAATCAGCTTAGAGTTCAGTTGAAGATCTGAAATCTGTAAACGCCACTGCCCCTTCTTCATTCTGTACTATTTGGTTGCTCTCAATCTAACCCACCAGAATGTCAATAGGCCAGGGTTTCCTTGAAGAAACTAATATGCCACTGGAAGAATGGCATACATAAATAGGGACCAGAGAAAGGAAAACACTGCTGAAAATACACACAAAGTGAATCAAAGCAAAGTAACTTTAGAATTTTCTTTAAAATTGCAAGTCAAGGTCCATTCCAGAGACTTGAGCATAGGGGCCAGCATGGTGGCACAGTGATTAGCACTGCTACCCCACAGCGCCAGGGACCTGGTCTAGTTCCAGCCTTGGGTGACTATCTGTGTGGAGATTGTACGCTCTCCCTGTGCGGGTTTCCTCTGAGTGCTCTGGTTTCCTCCCACAGTCCAAAGATGTGCAGGTTAGATCGATTGGCCACGCTAAACTGCTGCTTAGTGTCAAAAAGGATAGGTGGGGTTACTGTGTTAGGGGGATAGATTGAGGGAGTGGGCCTAGGTAGGGTACTCGTTCAGATGGTACAGACTTGATTGGCTGAACGGCCTCCTTCTGCGCTGAGGGATTCTATAATCCAGGCCAACACCGCAATGCAGTACTGAGAGGGCACTGCCCTGCCAGAGGGTCAGTATCAAGGGATGGATTATTACTGTTTATGGGGTGTTGTTCACAGATTTCTTTCTGCATTTCCCTACAAAATCCTGATTACACTTAAAAAGTAATGCACGAGGAAGTACTTTAGAACATCCGAAACACTTGAAAGTTATCTAAATGCAAGCAATTTCTTCAAAATTCTTGATTTGAGATTTAAACTTTTAGTTCCGAGTTATTTTAAGACTCAGAATGTACCAACTAGGTAGAAGCCTGGGTACTATTAGTCTGCATCCCGGGTGAACAGCTGAGGAATACAAGTCAGAGACCCTGCTGGAAGAGCTGAATATGTAACAAGATAGAAGGAGCCCATGATGTCATCACGTTGCTGTCGGTAAAGTAGCTTGCCAAGTAACACTGCCTGCACTCAGGTAAATTTGGGAAAAGAAACATCTCAGTTGCACCTGTAAAACCGAAGACCGAGAGTGGGTACAGGTAGTATTCTAGCAGTCAGCTTCAGTGTAGGGCTGAGGTTACTTTCTCCTTATTTGCTGAATTCAGCTGTGTTGTTCATTACCTTTTAATCCTATGTCACCAGTATCTTGATCTTCTAATTCTTTATCAAGAGAAGCAACATTTACATCACTAAAATGAAGATCTAAAGCAGAACCTAAAGTAGGAAAAGAAACATTGTTATTCCAAGCAAAATCATGTGAATATCTTAAACATATTCGGTGCTCCTTCCATTGATTATTCATTCATGTGATGAGCTCTCAATCTTAGTCCTTAGGACATTGTGGGGAATTGCAAGTAATTATCGACATCAGTGGTCAGTTATATCTGGCATTACACTGGGTGTTAGCTATTCACACAGCATCATTGTCAGGACAATGTATGACACAGCAAGATCAGGAAATGTAGCTTTTCCAGCACTAGGCGTAACCTCAAATAAAATGTTCACCTCCTTTGCGATACGCACTGCTAAGTCTCTTGGAAAGCGAGTCAGGTATAACATTTTAACAGTACATCAGTACCACTGTGTTTTGCATGGAAGCCGATTTTGGAAAGACTCAATGAATAGAATGTCACTTATGTATTTGTGGCACTAAGAAAGTAATTCCAAAGCTCAATTACTGCCAATAAACTGACAAACATTGCTTTTATTTATAGTTTAATGTATACTCTGAATGGGTGTTCAGAAAATCTTCCATGGGGATGAGAATGGTGAAACACCAATTAATTAAGCAGGACTTTAGTAAGCTGCCCTGAAGCTCCAAATTTGGTATATTAAGCTATGACAACAAAAGGAACCCATTCACTATTTGTGCAGACCTGCCTGACTTCAGTCATAATAAGAGTGGCTGTTAGAATTAGGCTCAGCTCTTGAGAATTAGTTCCTGATCACTAGCCAGTGACCTCAGTCCAATCTGCTCCAACCATACATGTGTGCAGACAAAGCTCAGCTATGATGGCTTCCCTGGTTAAATGGGCTAGGGGCACACATCAATTTGGCTGAGTTATGGAGAATGATAACTTTAGAAAGACAGTGGAACCACAGAAGAGAAACAGTCAATGTCTTCAGAAGCAAAAGAGCATTTGGAGGTCATAACACAGGAATCAGTACCTAAAATAAATACAGGGTACTAGTCTTAATCCATGCCAACCTTTGCAAACCTCTGTGGCTAAGTTGCCCATTCTGCCCCTCTAATATGAAAGCTATGATGATACCTCACTAAAGTACAGTTCCTGTTAAAAACACAGGGTCTTGGCCTTATTCATGTGTGACCATCTTCATGGATTGCCATCATGCATTGCCAGTAGAGGAGGAGATCATTGCGCAGCAATCAGGAGCAGAAACCCCAAGATATTTGCCTCTGCCTAACTGAGAGAGCCGAGGCAAAATGTAAGAACCGACCATTTTCCTGTTTGAAATAATGAATTCTGCATAGAACAAGAAATTGAACCAGCACCCTTGTGTTTAAAAAAAACCCCACTATTTCTAGTTTAATCACCTTGGGAAAAATTAATTGTTCCAATCAAAATCAAACGCAAACTTTTTATCTTTAACAATTTCTTTTGAAGGAAACCTTAATTGTAAAATGAGGTGCTTTCATTTCTACCAATATAAAACAAATTAGGCTATAATTACCAACAGCTTCAAATTACATCAGTCTATGCTATATTGATGGTATAGGTTAAAAGAGCACCGCTATAGCAACGGTTGTCAAAGGGCACAGCTGGTAGCCAGCATGGTCCCATACCAGGTGTTTTATAAACAGGGAATACACCAAGCCAATTAGTGCAATGAAAGTACGTGAGCAACGTACAACGAAGGGCATCTGTTCTATTTATAACCAACGAAGCACAAGGTCAAGAACCCAACCCTACATGTTACATAACGGATTTGATGGGCATTACTTCTGAAGTTATAGTGGAGGGTTAAATTGAAGTACAATATCTAATACGATAATAAACTGCCTTCACTAAGTAATTTTGATCAATCTCAGGGCTAATAAAGGTCAAGTTTCATCAATACTGTCATCGCCTGAAAGCATCACAGGGGTACTAATGTCGGGGCGTTGCCAGCCCTCCAGTACCTTGCCCATGTGGCCATTAATCATGCTCAAACCTCAACAGCCAGTGTCGCAGGACAGCAAACTGCTGAGGATGTCAATTGTCAATTTCTGCCACAGACTGTTGTACAGTGACCTGGACTTGGCTTTTCCCCATCCTCGAAACTAGCAAGCACCGAGTCCCATTGTAGCAACCCAACAGCATAGAGAGGTTGGCTGACTCAACAGACAGGAACTTTATTGCTAATCCGCCACAGGAAATTGTTGACTCTATAGCTATGCATATTTTTAGGGTATAATATGAAAGTTTATATATTCTAACCCCTTTGTAACATACTTTTAAAATGTTTTAGTCAACACTACAATGTGAGTGAGCGGCAAACAGAGCTAACGCTTATACGGTAGCTGTGCTGAACACAAGCAGGCTTGTATAAAACCATTCTAAATATAAACTGCATTAAATACTGAACAAGTCGCATTCGTTCTGCAGTCAAACACCAACACCTTGACCTGTTCAAACTGTGATACTGTCACTTGCCAACAAACCACAAAATTCAGACCAACTTGTAGGTATTTTCCCCAATGTGAGTTTTCTTTTGTTACTGTGAAGCTCATTAGAAAATCATACAAAGCAATGCTGTAGTTACAACGAAATGTTACTGCTAAACAGAGCTGACTAGAAAGAGGTTATAGCAAGAAGTTGTGAATTCTCACAGTAAATGTATTCTCACCTTGGAGGAATGAGCTGTGCAGTTCAGGACTCGTGCTGGCCTTCTAACTGCTGAGTCACTCTGCACCAGCCTCAATTCCACACCCATTTACAGTTGAACACCACCCCCCTCCCCTTCACGAACTGACTAATCACAGCAATTTACATCACGTGTTTTCAGTAGCCTAACAGCACTGCCAGAGCAATGTGACACCTCGAAGGGAAAAGCTGGCTGAGTTAGTCATCCAACTTCATTTAACACTATAACCACCTAGTCACCTCAGTATTGCAGCATCACTGTGATTCTGAACATGACCCAACACTATAATCAGTAAGCCTGCTCAGTACAATACAGAATATACTCTGATAATATGATCAAGCCTGCTCAACATTGTATCACAAGGTAAAGGTACGGTAAAGCCAAAGTCCCTGATGACCATAGGCTGCTTTCCCCTTTGAGGGAGAGAGCTGACTGGTGGTTTAACCGGAGGATCACCACACCTAAATTGAGGGCCAAGGTTGAGAAGGCGGGCCTTCATGAATAATGCAGCTGGTATGGGAATTGAACCCGTGCTGCTGGCTTCGTTCTGCAACATAAATCAGTTGTCTAGCCAACGGAGCTAAACCAGTCCCCCCACATCAGTACTGACCAGTGCATACCAAATATTTCCTGAACAGCAACATCAACCCATTATGGAATGGAGGAAAAAAACATATTAAAAATAAGATCAGCCCTCTGGGGTGGGGAATTCCAAAAGTTACACAACCCTGAGTGAAGAAAGTTCTGCTCATCTTAGACCTAAATAGCTAACCCATTACCTGAAGATTATGAAGTTCTAGACTCTCCGCCCAGGGCAAACAGCGTCTCAGGGTGCAAAGCCCTCTCAGAATCATATATTTACTGAGATCATTTCTCATCCTCTAAACACAAGAAAGTATAGGCCCAGTGTCGTCAATCTCCAAGGCTGCCCTGGTTTTCATTTAAAATATGAGGAACAAAAACCAGCAGAAGTCTGGTTTTCAAATGCTCATTGTATAAGGTGGTAATAAATTGGGTGGGGAATTTTTGAAAAATGCCTCAGCCAATTGTCATGTGAGAGCACCTTTAAGAAATAGGTGTTTACGAAATGTGCCTTTAAGAAATGGGTGTGTATCAGTGATGTCAAGAGTGTGGGTGAAGCTGGGCTGTCTGTCAGCTTTTTACTTTTGTTTTAGACTGTTTGCTGCAGGGTGTGTTTTACTTTTGTTTTCCGTGTTGGAGCTGAAGCCAGACCAAGCAGGTGTACAGTTGATCTCTCAGCCATGAAAAGACTATCTCTTGATCATTTGGTGAATTCAGAATTATAAATGTAAACCTGATGTGCTTCTGTTAAAAGTAGTTTCTTTTGTCTTCTGGATGTTGTTTGGGAAATTATTAAGGATTATTTAGTGTTGTATTCTTTGGGGGTTGTATTTGAATTAATGGTTGCTAAGATGTTCACTGTATGTTTTAAAAAGGTGAACTTGAGTTCATAGAATAAACATTGTTTTGCTAAAGAAAATACTTTCCCATTTCTGCTGTACCACTCCAGTAGAGTGGGCCATGCACTCCCCATACTACAATCTATTAAAAGTTGTGGATCAGGTGAACTCCATGATACACTTTGGGGTTCTCTAAACTCTGGTCCATAACACAATCTTCCCTATGGATTGGGTAAAGTGTATGTTTGGACAGTGCCCGCGTACTGTCACACGAGAATTATTTTACATTAAAATCAATTCTACCGAGAAAGATTAATACTGCTCTGAAAAGGGGCATCATCAGCATCTCTTTGAAGCAAATGGACCTCACTCGATCATTACTAGTGTCAATGCACAACTCTCCTCCTTGGCAACTGTTTGAAGCTGGACCTGTTCACAACATTTATGTCCTATTTAACCAGAGATGAATTTCTGGTCACATACCTACACCAGCACTAAGACTGTCAATTTTTACCTTTGAAACATCTCTCAACCTACTTCAGCTCATCTGCTGCTGAACTGCTCATTCATGCCTTTGTTAGCTCAAGTCAATACCTCTGACTATTCCAACGCACCCCTGGCCAGCTTTTTGTTTTTTTGAAGGCACAGCGGATTAAAATCAGGGATGCTCAAGACGCCAGAGTTAGAGTGCGGCTATTGCAGTGCTCTGCAAACTTTAGCTTATCCAAAACTCTGCTTTCCATGGCCCAATTCACACCAACTACTGCTCCCATTGTAGAACCTTTGCGGTCATCGACTTATAATGGCTTATGTCTGACAACACGTCAATTTTGAAGTTCATCCCTTCCCAATCTGTGCAATCCCCTAGAGCATTACAATAGCTGCACCCCAATCCTAGAGCATTAACAATAGCTGCACTCCAATCCGAGAGCATTACAATAGCTGCGCTCCAATCCGAGAGCACTGCAATAGCTGCACTCCAATCCGAGAGCACTGCAATAGCTGCACTCCAATCCGAGAGCACTGCAATAGCTGCACTCCAATCCGAGAGCACTGCAATAGCTGAACTCCAATCCGAGAGCATGCAATAGCTGCACTCCAATCCGAGCACTTCAATAGCTGCACTCCAATCCGAGAGCACTGCAATAGCTGCACTCCAATCCGAGAGCACTGCAATAGCTGAACTCCAATCCGAGAGCACTGCAATAGCTGCACTCCAATCCGAGAGCATGCAATAGCTGCACTCCAATCCGAGAGCATGCAATAGCTGCACTCCAATCCGAGAGCATGCAATAGCTGCACTCCAATCCGAGAGCATGCAATAGCTGCACTCCAATCCGAGAGCACTGCAATAGCTGCACTCCAATCCGAGAGCACTGCAATAGCTGCACTCCAATCCGAGAGCACTGCAATAGCTGCACTCCAATCCGAGAGCACTGCAATAGCTGCACTCCAATCCTAGAGCACTGCAATAGCTGCACTCCAATCCGAGAGCATTACAATAGCTTCACTCCAATCCGAGAGCACTGCAATTGCTGCACTCCAATCCCAGAGCACTGCAATAGCTGAACTCCAATCCGAGAGCACTGCAATAGCTGCACTCCAATCCGAGAGCATGCAATAGCTGCACTCCAATCCGAGAGCATGCAATAGCTGCACTCCAATCCGAGAGCATGCAATAGCTGCACTCCAATCCGAGAGCACTGCAATAGCTGCACTCCAATCCGAGAGCACTGCAATAGCTGCACTCCAATCCTAGAGCACTGCAATAGCTGCACTCCAAAACTAGAGCACTTCAAGAGCTGCACTCCAATCCGGGAGCACTGCAATAGCTGCACTCCAATCCTAGAGCACTGCAATAGCTGCACTCCAATCCGAGAGCATTACAATAGCTTCACTCCAATCCTAGAGCACTGCAATAGCTGCACTCCAATCCTAGAGCACTGCAATAGCTGCACTCCAATCCGAGAGCACTGCAATAGCTGCACTCCAATCCGAGAGCACTGCAATAGCTGCACTCCAATCCGAGAGCACTGCAATAGCGGTACTCCAATCCGAGAGCACTGCAATAGCTGCACTCCAATCCGGGAGCACTGCAATAGCTGCACTCCAATCAGAGAGCACTGCAATAGCTGCACTCCAATCCGAGAGAACTACAATAGCTGCACTCCAATCCTAGAGCATGACAATAGCTGCACTCCAATCATTGAGCATTACAATAGCTGCACTCCAATCCGAGAGCACTGCAATAGCTGCACTCCAATCCGAGAGCAGTGCAATAGCTGCACTCCAATCCGAGAGCAGTGCAATAGCTGCACTCCAATCCGAGAGCACTGCAATAGCTGCACTCCAATCCGAGAGCACTGCAATAGCTGCACTCCAATCCGAGAGCACTGCAATAGCTGCACTCCAATCCGAGAGCACTGCAATAGCTGCACTCCAATCCGAGAGCACTGCAATAGCTGCACTCCAATCCGAGAGCACTGAAATTGCTGCACTCCAATCCGAGAGCACTGCAATAGCTGCACTCCAATCCGAGAGCACTGCAATAGCTGCACTCCAATCCGAGAGCACTGCAATAGCTGCACTCCAATCCGAGAGCACTGCAATAGCTGCACTCCAATCCGAGAGCACTGCAATTAGCTGCACTCCAATCCGAGAGCACTGCAATAGCTGCACTCCAATCCGAGAGCACTGCAATAGCTGCACTCCAATCCGAGAGCACTGCAATAGCTGCACTCCAATCCGAGAGCACTGCAATAGCTGCACTCCAATCCGAGAGCACTGCAATAGCTGCACTCCAATCCGAGAGCACTGCAATAGCTGCACTCCAATCCGAGAGCACTGCAATTGCTGCACTCCAATCCGGGAGCACTGCAATAGCTGCACTCCAATCCGAGAGCACTGCAATAGCTGCACTCCAATCCGAGAGCACTGCAATAGCTGCACTCCAATCCGAGAGCACTGCAATAGCTGCACTCCAATCCTAGCGCACTGCAATAGCTGCACTCCAATCTGAGAGCACTGATGGAACCATCAATTCAATAGACACGTGCTATTGTGGTTTTAATCTACTTACAACAGAGCCAGCCTGTTACCCGTTGAACTCTCGATGAACTGCAGGCTGGCTCTGGACAAGGGTATTTATACAGTAGTCCAGGGGGAGGAGTCGTGGGCGGAGCCAAGGGTGGAGCCCTGTACAAACTCCTGAGCATTCCCAGAGCTACTCCCCCTAGTGGTCGGATAAGGTTATTGCGCTGACAATGGTATTGGTAAATACAGTGTGAATTACTAAGTTACATTCACCACATTCATCCCCTGTAAAAAAAATCAAGTCCGGCGGGGAGGTGGTCTACAAAGCAAGTCTGTCCGGTGATCGAACTGTCCGCTGTGATCTACGGAGCACCGGGGTTGCAGCCTCTTGCGGTGGCTGTATGGGTGTAGTGCGTTGGGGTACGATGGCGGACTCCCGGGAGGGTTGCAACCGAGCTTCATACTCTTCTGGTTCGATCGGGGACTGGGGGTGCTGGGGTCTGGCCTGCCTGCGCAGGTGCACGGAACTGGTGGAGCGAGCTCGTGGGCTCGGGAGCGCGAAGGGGTGGCAGAATGGAGTGTCGGGTGAGGGGTCCTTCTGTGGGGGTAGGGGGGCGCTGGATCCGGCGGCTGCAGATCCCGGAGGGATACTGTGTCCTGACGGCCGTCAGGGAACTCGACGAAGGCGTACGGAGGGTTGGAGTGGAGCAGGCGCACCTTCTCAACACGGGGGTCGGTTTTGTGTGCCCTGACGTGTTTCCTCAGCCATGCCGGAAGTGAGACCCCCGTGGTAGTGCCCCTGGAAAAAATGAAGAGCCTCTCGTGAGGGGTCTGATTGGTCGCTGTGCATAAGAGGGACCTAATAGCGTGGAGTGCGTCTGGGAGGACTTCCTGCCACTGGGAGACTTGGAGGTTTCTAGACCGGAGGGTCAGCAGGACGGTCTTCTAGACCGTTGCGTTCTCCCTCTCCACCTGCCCGTTCCCCCTGGGGTTGTAGCTGGTAGTCCTGCTCGAGGCAATGCCCTTGTCGAGCAGGTACTGACGCAGCTCGTCGCTCATGAAGGACGAACCCTGGTCGCTGTGCACGTAGCTGGGGAAACAAACAGGGTGAAGATGCTATGCAGGGCCCTAATGACTGAGTGGGAGGTCATGTCGGGGCACGGGATAGCAAATGGGAAATGGGAGAACTCATCTACGACGTTTAGAAAGTAAACGTTCTTGTTATTTGAGGGGAGTGGCCCTTTGAAATTAATCGCGAGGCGTTCAAAGGGCCTAGAAGCCTTGACCAGGTGGGCCCTGTCTGGTCTATAGAAGTGCGGTTTGCACTCCGCACAGATCGGGCAGTCCCTAGTGACCGCTTTTACCTCCTCATTGGAGAAAGGCAGGTTTCGGGCTCTGATGTAGTGGGCGAGCCGAGCGACCCCCGGGTGGCAGAGGTCGTTGTGGATGACTTTCAGTCGGTCAATCTGCACGATGGCGCATGTCCCGCGGGATAGGGCATCCGGAGGCTCGTTGAGCTTCCCAGGTCGATACTTAATATCGTAGCTATAGGTGGAGAGTTCGATCCTCCACCGAAGAATTTTATCATTTTTTATTTTGCCCCTTTGCGAGTTATCAAACATAAAGGCAACCGATCTTTGGTCGGTGATGAGGGTGAACCTCCTACCTGCGAGGTGGTGCCTCCAGTAACGAATAGCCTCCACAATGGCTTGTGCTTCTTTCTCGACTGTGGAGTGTCAGAGTTCTGAAGCGGAGGGGGTACGGGAGAAAAATGCGACTAGTCTCCCTGCCTGATTTAGTGTGGATGCTAGAGCTACCTCTGAGGCGTCGCTCTCAACCTGGAATGGAGTGGATTCATCCACCGCCCGCATGGCCGCTTTGGCGATGTCCTCCTTGATGTAGTTGAAGGCCTGGCGTGCCTCAGCTGACAGGGGAAATCGTGTGGCCTTAAAGAGTGGGCGGGCTTTGTCCGCATATTGAGGGACCCACTGGACGTAGTAGGAAAAGAAGCCCAAGCACCGTATGAGGGCCTTGGGGCAATGGGGGAGGGGGAGTTCTAAGAGGGGGCGCATACGGTCTGGGTCTGGGCCCAGGACTCCGTTTTCCACGACATAGCTGATGATGGCCAGTCTGTTTGTGCGGAAAATGCATAATTTCTCTTTGTTGTACGTGATGTTTAATTTCTGTGCCGTCTGGAAAAAACGGTGGAGGTTGGCGTCGTGGCCCTGCTGGTCATAGCCGCAGATGGTGACATTGTCCAAGTGCGGAAACGTGGCCCGCGGCCCGTACTGGTCCACCATTCGGTCCATTGCTCGTTGGAACACCGAGACCCCATTAGTGACGCCGAAGGGGACCCAGAGGAAATGGAAGAGGCGGCCATCGGCCTCGAATGCCGTGTAGTGGCGGTCCTCCGGGCGGATTGGGACTGGTGGTATGCAGACTTCAGATCCACCGTGGAAAAGAGCTGATACTGGGCGATCTGATTTACCACGTCTGCAATCCTGGGGAGGGGAGCGTAAATCTATTCATGGTCTGACTATAGTCAACAACCATGCGGAATTTTTCCCTGGTCTTAACAACCACCACCTGTAGCCACCTGGGGTGGCCACTGCCCAACACAAAATGGAAGATTGCAAGGAATTCAGGGAAAATGGACATGTTGGAAAGCAAGCAGCTTGCAAGGCGATTGTGTATTGGGACGACTGCAGAAACCGGTTTTGACTGCTGCAGAGACCAGACAGCACTGTGAAAGAAAACCCGTTAACACACTAATGAGGCAATACCGGGCGAGTCCCAGATACAATGGACACAAGTTAAGCACAAATCGATACATTCTATGGAAGGCCAGACCCAGTGGCGCCACAGAAGCCCAAAACAATAGGTCCCAAGAACCGCCCCAGCAACCAAGGAACTGCCCTATGATTGGGGGGTTCAAACATATCGATTGGGAAGAGACCCAATCGATTCCAAGCAGGTAAGGGAGTCTGCCCAAAGGGGCGCGGACCCCCTGGGACCTATAAAAGAAAGGTCCCACACATGGTTCAGTCTCCTGTCTCCGGGCTCCTGTCTTCTACTACAGCCGTCGAGCAGCAGCCACCAACAAGTAAGTGCCTAACGACGACGACCGCAACCAGACATAGGCACTCCTAACACCCGTGGCAATTGATAGCAATCCGAAGTCTGCAGACCAGAGCAGAGCAAGAGGCCTTGTTCCCTGACCTCGCAGTTCCTTCGAGATAAGTATTAGTTGTTTAGCGGTAGGAGTAAGTTTAATCCTTTAGCGTGTGCATGGGTAGTTATTATAATTGTATTATAATAAACTCTAGTTGTTTGGACTTACTAATTGGTGTACGGTTTTATTGCTTTGAACTTCACCTTGAAGCTTGTGGCGGTGTCTTAACGGCACCTGGCGACTCCAGAGCTTAGAACGAGAAACAGAGCCAAGTGAGTGTTAAGCACACTCACCCAGAACGACCAACACACCTGAGCTCTCCAAGGACTATTACTGGCCTCTATAATCCCCTCACTGAGAAGCCTTCGGACCTCTGATCTGATAAATACCCTATCCTGCAGGTTGTATCGCCTGCTACGAGTGGCTATGGGTTTACAGTCCTTTGTGAGATTGGCGAAGAGAGGAGGGGGGGGGGGGGAGATTCGCAGCGTAGCGAGGCTGCAGATAGTGAGTGGGGGCAGGGGCCCGCCGAAGCTGAGGGTGAGGCTCTTAAGGTTACACTGAAAATCTAGGCCTAATAAGAGTGGCGCGCAGAGGTCGGGCAAAACGTAGAGTTGAAATTTTGAGTAGCTAGCGCCTCGGATTGTGAGTGTCGCGGCGGTCACCCCTGGATCTGGACGGAATGGGAGCCTGAAGCGAGCGAGATAGTTTGCCGCACGGGGAAAACGGGGAGCGAACAGCGTCTTACCAGGTCTGGGTGTATGAAGCTCTCAGTGCTCCCGGAGTCGAAAAGGCATGGCATGTTGTACCCGTTGATTTGGACCTCTGGGTAGCATGGTGGTTAGCATCAATGCTTCACAGCTCCAGGGTCCCAGGTTCGATTCCCGGCTGGGTCACTGTCTGTGTGGAGTCTGCACGTCCTCCCCCTGTGTGCGTGGGTTTCCTCCGGGTGCTCCGGTTTCCTCCCACAGTCCAAAGATGTGCGGGTTAGGTGGATTGGCCATGCTAAATTGCCCGTAGTGTCCTAAAAAGTAAGGTTAAGGGGGGGTTGTTGGGTTACGGGTATAGGGTGGATACGTAGGTTTGAGTAGGGTGATCATGGCTCGGCACAACATCGAGGGCCGAAGGGCCTGTTCTGTGTTGTACTGTTCTATGTTCTATGAATTTCACAGATGCTTCGGGCGTGATTGATCCAGGGTGACTGCGCCGAGTTGCGGGCCGCGTGACGAGCGCCCGGGGAGGTCGTATTCTTCCGATGAGTTGTCCGAGCGTGGAGATGCAGGTCAGGCCCGTGGATCGCACGTGGCGGGCGGTGAGGAAGATGGCGTCCAAGATGACTTCCCCCATGAGTCGCACGTGGCGGGAGGAGGCGGGGTCAGGGCACAGGCCCCAGCGTTTCGGGCCCTGCGGCTGTGGGGAGCGATTACTTTGTGCCGCTGGGGAGTTGGAAGCTGGGGTCCTTTTTGCGAGGCACACTCTCGCGTAGTGGCCTTTCCGCCCGCAGCTGCTGCAGGTCGCGTTGCGGGCCGGGCAGTGATGCCGCGGGTGCTGATTCTGGCCGCAGAAATGGCAGGCTGGAGCAGCATGGTGGCTGGCTGGGGCAGCATGGTGGCTGGCTGGGGCAGCATGGTGGCTGGCTGGGGCAGCATGGTGGCTGGCTGGGGCAGCATGGTGGCTGGGCGGCCGCGTGGCACAGGCCTGGGGGAGTCGCTGGTCGGTGGCCCATGATTGGGTCACGGGGTACGAGGTGAGGCTGCGGAAGGAGACCTTCATCGTGGTAGCAATTTCCGCAGTTGTTTCTAAGTCTTGGGGCCCCTTTTCCAGCAGTCGTTGGCGCACATAATTAGACCCGAGGACCGCTACAAAAACTCGCGTACAGCAAGTTCTCTATGTTCAGCCGCGGTAACCGCTTGATAGTTACAGTCATTTGATAGATTATTGAGCTCTCTTAAAAATTCGGCGAGTGACTCTGTAGGCCACTGGCGGCAAATCGTGAACACACCGCGTGCGTAAACTTCGTTAATGGACCTTACATACATCTTATCGAGTATCGCTAGCGCTGCAGTATATGAACCGGCCGAGTTTAGTTGCGTAGAGATTCTGTGGCTCACCCTCCCGTGCAGTAGACTTAACTTCTGTTCCTCTGTTGTTTCGGCTGTGCTCACTTCTGCCAGGTAGGCCTTAAAGCACCGCAGCCAGTGGGAGAAGATTTCTTTTGCCTCTGCATCTTGTGGGTCGAGTACCAGGCGTCTAGGCTTGAGGGCTGATTCCATGATCGATCCTGACTGTTCTTAAGTAGATTAAATTGATGGAACCGTCAATTCACTAGACACGTGCTTTAAGATATGAACAGTGGTTTTAATCTACTTACTACAGAGCCAGCCTGTTACCCGTTGAACATCCGATGAACTGCAGGCTGGCTCTGGACAGGAGTATTTATACAGTAGTCCAGGGGGAGTCGTCGTGGGCAGAGCCACGGGTGGAGCCCTGTACAACCTCCTGAACATTCCCAGAGCTACTCCCCCTAGTGGTCGGATAACGCTACTGCGCTTACAATGGTATTGGTAAATAGTGTGAATTACTAAATTACATTCACCACAAGCACTACAATAGCTGCACTCCAATCCGAGAGCATTACAATAGCTGCACTCCAATCCGAGAGCACTGCAATAGCTCTACTCCAAAACTAGAGCACTGCAATAGCTGCTCCCCAAAACTAGAGCACTGCAATAGCTGCACTCCAATCCTAGAGCACTGCAATAGCTGCACTCCAATCCTAGAGCACTGCAATAGCTGCACTCCAATCCTAGAGCACTGCAATAGCTGCACTCCAATCCTAGAGCACTGCAATAGCTGCACTCCAATCCTAGAGCACTGCAATAGCTGCGCTCCAATCCTAGAGCACTGCAATAGCTGCGCTCAAATCCTAGAGCACTGCAATAGCTGCGCTCCAATCCTAGAGCACTGCAATAGCTGCGCTCCAATCCTAGAGCACTGCAATAGCTGCGCTCCAATCCTAGAGCACTGCATTAGCTGCGCTCCAATCCTAGAGCACTGCAATAGCTGCGCTCCAATCCTAGAGCACTGCAATAGCTGCGCTCCAATCCTAGAGCACTGCAATAGCTGCGCTCCAATCTTAGAGCACTGCAATAGCTGCGCTCCAATCCTAGAGCACTGCAATAGCTGCCCTCCAATCCTAGAGCACTGCAATAGCTGCGCTCCAATCCTAGAGCACTGCAATAGCTGCCCTCCAATCCTAGAGCACTGCAATAGCTGCACTCCAATCCTAGAGCACTGCAATAGCTGCCCTCCAATCCGAGAGCACTGCAATAGCTGCCCTCCAATCTTAGAGCACTGCAATAGCTGCACTCCAATCCGAGAGCACTGCAATAGCTGCACTCCAATCCCAGAGCACTGCAATAGCTGCACTCCAATCCCAGAGCACTGCAATAGCTGCACTCCAATCCGAGAGCACTGCAATAGCTGCACTCCAATCCCAGAGCACTGCAATAGCTGCACTCCAATCCCAGAGCACTGCAATAGCTGCACTCCAATCCCAGAGCACTGCAATAGCTGCACTCCAATCCCAGAGCACTGCAATAGCTGCACTCCAATCCCAGAGCACTGCAATAGCTGCACTCCAATCCCAGAGCACTGCAATAGCTGCACTCCAATCCCAGAGCACTGCAATAGCTGCACTCCAATCCCAGAGCACTGCAATAACTGCACTCCAATCCGAGAGCACTGCAATAGCTCCACTCCTATCCTAGAGCATTACAGTAGCTGCACTCCAATCCTGGAGCACTGCAATAGCTGCACTCCAATCCTGGAGCACTGCAATAGCTGCACTCCAATCCTGGCGTCTTGATCATTCCTGACTTTAATCCCTCCCCGTAAAGCTGCTATGCTTTCAGCTGCCAGGCAATAAGCACTTCAATTCCGCCACCACACCTCCTTTTTCTCTTATAAGATACTCCTTAACGAGTGCGCCTGCACGTGGCCTGAAGCCGGGTCTGGAGCCTGTGACTTGAGTGCGGCCTGCAGGAGGAGGTGGAGGATGGGTGTTTTGCAGTTCCTGTCTGTCCCCTCTAATGTCTGGGGTGAGCTTCCTGTCCTGTTGAGCTGTGTCTTGCGCAGGGAGTAAATGGCGCCTAGGAATTGGTATGTCCAAGGAGTGGAAGTGAGTGTGGACCTGCCGGGCTGGCCTTTCGCAGATAAAACACCGGCTCCTCTGTTGAAGGGTGTCAGGAGTCTGAAAAGATGGCGAGGCGGTTTGTGAAGCTGACCAATGAGCTGGAGCGGGGGAAGGAGAGGTGGGCAACAGCAGGCTCATCTCCAACGACAAGGACAGGAACTACAGCTCAATCTGCCCATTCCCAAAGGATACAAACGTGGAGAGAGTCTCCGAACACAGAGTCACAGAAAAACAGCCACAAGAAATACAAAATATAATTTGGATGGAATCACTCTCCCCCAAAAAAATACTCCTTAACACATACCTTTTGACCATGCTTTTGATCATCTGTTCTAATATCTCTTTTTGTGGCTATAACACAAAGAGACGAAGAGCCTAGTGTGTTACCACATTAAGAAGTGCTATACAAATGCGTATTGTTGTTCTAGTTTAATCCGCTCCTTCTCAATATCAACAGGCATATTTGAGGATGAAGAGAGCCAAGGATTTACTGCAAGGTTCTTAAGTCGGATATTTTATGTTCAACCTCTAATTCTAAGATCACCATACGCTCAGTCAAGGCGGCTGGTACAGAACGTGCTCTTCAGCCTCTGGTTCCATTTCTTGTAAGAAGTCTTACAACACCAGGTTAAAGTCCAACAGGTTTGTTTCAAACACTAGCTTTCGGAGCACTGCTCCTTCCTCAGGTGAATGAAGAGGTGTGTTCCAGAAACATGTATATAGACACAGTCAAAGATGCAAGACAATGCTTAGAGTGCGAGCATTTGCAGGTAATTAAATCTTTACAGATGCAGAGATAGGGGTAACCCCAGATAAAGAGCTGTGAATTGTCTCAAGCCAGGACAGTTGGTAGGATTTCGCAAGCCCAGGCCAGATGGTGGGGGATGAATGTAATGTGACATGAATCCCAGGTCCTTGGTTGAGGCCGCACTCATGTGTGCAGAACTTGGCTATAAGGGAGCCTCATCACTTATTTGCCCAACCGAGGCGAGTGTCTCTGCGATGGTGTGGGAGACAGCAGTGCCGCAAGCTCTGGGTCATCGTCTGTTAAGAAGCTTGCGGCACTGCTGTCTCCCACACCAGGACGGATATCTTCCCTGTCCTGTCCCATTGCCTTACGCTGCAATGAGAAATCTCCCTGCTGCCTATACAATGATACAGATCTATCCCCTGTCCTGCGGACAAGTACCCTCTATAGTTTTTTTGTAGTGTGGATGATTTGCCGAAGTTGTGAAGTGCTTTTGTTTTATTTTGCCGAGCTGTGATAAATTGAAGGGACTGACTTGTGTGCAGCTTGCAGAGGACTCCTTTGTTCGTGTAGAAGCAAAGTTGCTGAAGACTTATTCTGCAATACTGCAATTCTGCAATCTTCCCTCTCCTTCTGCTGCAATATTTCAACAGATGGTAGTGGCCATAAAGTATCTTGCTCAAGTGGCAATTTTTCCACCTGAAAGTGACCCTTGAGTACGAGTAGACTGGAGCAGCAGGGTGTAGATGAAAAAAATGAGAGGTGACCTTCAAGCTGATTCTGTCCTCAATGAACATGCTTGCAACCAGGAGCAGAAACTGGAGCTCATTTCCTTGCTCCCCACCACACATCAGAGGCCAATAGTAGCGTCCATATTGGAACAAAAATGGTACATATGCTTAATACACCAATTATCAAATGATTTCTAAATGTAAGCATTGACAACCAAAATAAATTAAATTACTTGATCAATGAAATCAAAAACAGCAAGAATGAAAAATACTACTACTCCTTTCACACATGTGCAATCTGTACATCTGCTCCATAACAGTCAAAGGAATAATTTATTATGGTCCAGTTCTATTGAACCTCTGCACACATAAAATGCAAGTAAACAAGAAATCTCTGGCACATATTGGCAGGAGAGAAAACTTCCCAGAGGATTACACAATTCCTCAGAGTTGGCACAGAGGAGCTTGCAAGCAGATCAGACAGCCCCAGAAAACCATCACCAACCTCTTGGGACTCTTAACTCTTCATATGGAAGATTGGCATAAGACAACAAAGTTGAGCAAAAAAGATGCAATTACTATGGAAAATTCTTGGTGCGATTGCTTTGGGTAATCAAACTACTTTTGATGACATTTCATGACTAGAAAACACATCTACTCACACATGCACTTATAGCATTTGATTCAAGGCGTGAGAAAAATACATCAGGAATGGCATCTAGTTCTAAACCAATGGTGGCTGTGTGTGTGTGTGGGGGGTTTGGGGGGGGAGAAGAGAGAGACACAGTCATATGTAGATGCTCTACAAAAAGACTGGCCCTGACAGTTATGAGCATCAACAAGTTTTCAGCTCCTAGAACTCATCTGTAATAATACTGAAAAGATATCCATTGTTACTAATACAGCATAATTTCCCTCAAATTTCTTCCCAACATTCCTCCTCTTCAGAAAGCACTGACATACACAAATATATAGTTCTATGACCAGCAGTGACACTTGTAACAAGCATGCTCAGCACGAGATTGATCTTAGAATTTACACTGCAGAAGGTATTGACGATGGTATTCAACAAATACACACACGTACATGTACACCTGATCTTGTCTGATCTCTGAAGGTAAGCAGTATTTGGATAGGAGGCAATCCATATTAGAATATTTGATTACAAAAGGCCAGAGACACAACAGACTCAGTGCTCAACCATCCAATGTCATCACATCCAGCAGAGCCACCAGGAAGAGGAATCACTACTTACAAATGGTGAGGTTTACGGGAGCACCTTGCTGCCATCTTTCTGGTCCATACAGTTAAACACCACAACACTAACCCACTGCAGGTGGCATTTTGGAGATATAACTTAAAACATCAAATGTTGACCCAATGATGTTGCAATGAAACAATGAACCTTGAAGATTCCGACCAAATCACCCAATGAAACAACAGCTGTCAAGTGAAAGGTGGTAACAAGGAAGGCACAATTGGAGTTGGAAGAACAGTTCTGAAGCATTAAGGAAGGTACACCGTATTGGTCTTCGTTTGCCTTTTCGAGCCAAGAATGAAAAAAATGTTTGACAGTAGGGTCGATCACAGTCACACTACTGTGATTCTCAATTAACATCCATCTCCAGCAGGATTCACTATACATGGGGTTGGATTCTCCATTATTGAGACTATGGCCCCATGCTGGCGTCAAAATGGTGGAGTTTTACTCCTGAAATTTCTGCAAAAAAGTGAAACAAATTCATAACCCTGTAGGGGGCTAGCAGGACTCTGGAGTGAATCTTGGAGCTTTTGCTGCAGATATGTCTCTCTCTCTCTCTCTCTTTCGCCCCCCCCCCCCCCCCCCCCCCAACTGGCAATAGCAGGTTAGTTACACGCCACCGCGAACTCGGCTGGTTGGGGGCGGATGATTGCTGAGCAGGGCCTCTGGCAATGGCCCCTCGGTGGCGCGGCGTACTCCCCGGTGACACCAATTTTCGGTGCCCAGAGAATCGCCGAACCGGCGCCAGGCCCGATTACAGCATCAAACTGGATTCTCCGCTCTGGCGCCGGCCGCTATTTCAGCGTCGGAGTGCAGGGAATCCAGCCCAAGAACTCTGTACTTTGATGTCAACACCACTTCTGAAGTTCAGTCAACACCACACAATGATCTGATAGGGGTACAATTTAAGCAGCGTAATCTGAACAAAGACTGTTCTCTTATAAAGATAGTACATCTCAATCATGGAGGATCATTTTCAATAATCCAAAAACACAAACTCTAGTGAGGTTCAAATAGGTGACTGAATTAAATTAGGACTTACCAATTACTGATTCTACTGTATTACTAGCAGGGTAAAATGGAACTGCTTTGGCATTCATTGTTGACAATGTGGAGGGAGATGAAGTATCAGATCCAATACTAGATGCCAAACTAGATGTTATACTGGAGGCTAGTGGATTTACCACTGAAAACACATTTAAAAGGTTCTGCAAGGTACAGAAGGGATTTGATTAGAACAAGGGTGTGAACATACTTGCCAACATGAATTAATTTCTTACAGCATTTATTAAATGCAATCATAGAGAAACTCCATGTGAAAAGTTAATCTAATCTATTTATAAATCAATTTTTTCCCCAAAAAACGATTCAAAATGATTTTTCCCAGTTAAAAGAGTACTCTGTAATAAGCATTTGGGTCAGAATGTTATTCACCTTTAATTAAGGAATGGATGCTCAAATGCACTGTGCTGCAAGATAACCACAACATGTTTTTGCATCACAATAGCAACTTTAGATTTTGCCCATGTTGTCAAGTGCCAAGGGTAGGAATTCATTGGGGAAATCAAGTTGCAGAATTACTCCTGCTGATTTCACATTTCCCAATACCAGGTTCTCTCCTAGCAAAATACAGGTCAGTGCAGTGAAACACAAGGGTGAAAGGAGGAGAAACAAATCCAAATATGTCAGAATAAAAACTCAAGCATTGGTCTTTCAGAAATGCATCATCGGGTCTTGTGTACAGACACAGAGGCCCGAGAGATCTGGCTGTGCGTTTGCAGAGAGATCTAAGCTCAGCCAGCACAGTTGTTCCTGGGATAAAATTACAGCAGGAAAAAATAGCCAGCCAGGTATCATCTGCCAGTGACCCCTGGAGCAAGTGCTTAGGTTTGGATGCTAGGATTAGAGTTGGCAGAGATGTTGCTCATGTTCCCATTGTCTGCTGATGATCACTGCCCAAGCTCACACAAGACCGGCCATTTAAGGTGGGATACTGGATGGTCACAAGCCGCAGCAGGTCTATGTGGAATAATAGGGTGGGGGGGGGGGGGAGATGGGGAAAGAAATCAACGTTATTGCCCCCACAAGATCCTGTGTAAACATTCAAACCACCGTATTGTGAATGAAATATTTTCTAAAAGAAATAAGAATATTTTTCATCAAATCCATTAAACAAACACCCATAAACTAAACAGTGCACCAAATACACATCTAATGCTCAGGTAACTGTGAGAGAGAGAGTCACTTTTCTGCATCTGGAAGCCAACAGAGAGCAAATGCTAATGTGGCCTAATTTATCAAGTGGTGAAACCATTACAATCAAAATCAATTTTTAAATTTCTTCTCTCACTCACCTGTTTACTATCATGTTCATTTAATTTCTGGTTATTTTCTAGTGTTTGGTTCTTATGTTGCTTTGCCTGCAAGTAATTAAACAGTTGTAAGCACTTCAGTTCCAATCCAAATATCTCACCCACTCCAGTTAAAATAACGTCTTCCCTCATTAGTACTCAATCCCAGGTGCAGAAGAATGAAGAATTCAAGCAGTCATGTCACACCTGTTTACCATCTCTCAAAGGAGCATTTGGGTAGCAATCATTTCAGATAAGCTGGTGGAAGATACCCAGTTATCTCACAACATTGCAATCGGCAAACATTTGAAAATGCTGCACTTATCTTACCACATCCACACATACAACTCAACACCTGTGAAGGTGAACTCGGGAAACTGCCAGCTTTTTTCACAATTTCTGGCACTGGTTAAAAACATATTTTGGCTTAAATTTCCAGAACAATCAAGTTGACCATGGGTACCTGAATTGCCTTTGACCTCCAACATTATCCATTGAACAGATTTGTGCAAGATCATGCTTTTTTTTCTGCAAGGTGCAATATCCAGTCACGTGCTGCCTAATCTGTCACTGCCCAGATAGTTCATTCCACATTCAAGCAAAGATTACGTCAAGAAAATTTCTTAAACTTCCTCTCCTTGGGCACTGCCAGAAGATTGATCACACTGGAACATCATGTGACAGCAAATAGTTTGTGGTGGTGACACCTTAAATCCTAATACCATAGGAATACATAGATGTTGAAGACAGCAACAGGTCATTCAGCCCAGCCAGTCTGTGTTAGTGTGCCCCTCCAAAAGGAAACAATCCAAATTACAACTACCTTCCCCTTTTCCCACAATCCTCCTCCCCTTTTCTTTCAATAAGTAATTTGGAATGTTGGCAGTTACTGCCTCGCTCACTGATCTTGGAAGTGAATTCCAGTCGCACAATTTTGTGCATGTGATGATGTTTCATTGCCCTCCATTCTAGATCTCTTACAATCTTGCACTCACATCACTCTCAACTCTCAAATTATTGGAAACAGCCAGGCAGCATGTGGCGCAGTGGTTAGCACTGGGACTGCGGCGCTGAGGACCTGGGCTCGAATCTCGGCCCTGGGTCACTGTCCGTGTGCAGTTTGCACATTCTCCCCATGTCTGCGTGGGTTTCATCCCCACAACCCAACAATGTGCAGGTTAGGTGGATTGGCCACGCTAAATTTCCCCTTAATCGGAAAATGAGAAATAATAATTGGGTACTCGAAATTTATTTAAAAAAATTATTGGAAACAGCCAACTTCCGTCAGCCCAGCTCCATCCCTTCAGATTTCGAAATACTACAATTATATAATCCTGTAATTTTTGTCATTCTAAATTTGGGAAGATGCAAGGCCATTGCATTGTACTTCCACAGGTTGAAATTAAGAGGCAAGGGTGGGCCAGGGGGTGGGGGTGGTGGTGGTACAAGGAACAGAGCAACAGATAGAAGACCAGTGTGACGTGTACCCTTTCCAGCAGTGAGTTAAAAAAACCCTGGAACAGATCAGAGTACAGATCAACCTGATGCTCACATGGGAAACATGCAAAGGCATGGGAAGAGAGTGAAAGCCAGTAAACAGATTGAGGAGGAAGAACAGGAGAGCATTACTGCCCTTCCAATATGTTCAAAAATAAACTTCCCCCCTTTTCTTGGTCTTCATTAAATGGTGCTCTGAAAATGACTCTGGTTTCAAATTTAAGATTAATTCACCTGCATTGACTTAGAAAAAAACCATACCATAGTGTGGAACTCTTAACTGGCAGACACCCGAGACTAGGCAGAGACATCAATTGACAAAAGTGGTCAAAGCTGCTCCAAATTGCCAAATCATATTAGCAGAGATATAAACCCCACTACTGCGTACAAATGACAAGTTAGAAGCACTGGAATTGACAGCTTAAAGTACAGGAGTGGAAAGGTTTTGGAGTGGAAAACATCAAACACAGAATGGGGTAAAATATATTTAGAAAAGAAACAAATTTTCAGCCCCAGTTGTAAGGAGATATTTGGTATGCGAGTTACCTGATCTTCTCGTTCAAACCCCGGTGCTTTTGGATATGTAGATGTCGGTGATGAAACACTGGACGTCGCAGGATCTGAACATAAACTATCATTAGTGAAATATTTGGGCCTACTTATTGGTCCAATAGGAGATAATGAACTGTTACTACCTGAACTTGAAGTAACCGTTGGGCTGCTAGAAGATGAAACCTGAAAATTAAAAATCATAAGATAACTTAACAGTCAAGTAATTATTCTATTTTCAGAATTGTGTAAATATTCAGTACAATTTAAATGTCAGACTCAGTAGGGAAACGGTATTTTTTTTTTAATGTCCCAGTGTTTCTCTTGCTGGGATATATTTAAGTGAACTCTGGAGGTCCACTGACCTGGACATCATTCAGAAGCCTAGATAGTGACTGTTTGTCTATGGTTGCCCACTTACACCAAGACACATTTACCCATCAGTCCTGGCTTGTTGACCTATACAGTAGGAACTAGTTCACACAAGTCACCTGATTCACAATGGATAGAGGGCTGGAAAGTCACGACTATCCAATGGCTGTTGGGCTGGCAGCCTTCCTGATTCCCCATCATAATGAGTTTCCAGTGTGACTTGAGCTAACAATTGCAAGTTGTTTCCTCATCACTGGACTTACCTATCTCTAAATCTACACAAAAAATAATTAGTTGGACAAGCTATACAGTGCAGGGGCTGGTCCAGCTCAGTTGGCTAGACAGCTGGCTCGTGATGCAAAGCAAGGCAAGCTAAGCGAGTTTGATTCCTGTACCAGCTGAGGTTATTCATGAAGGCTCCGCCTTCTCAACCTCACCCCTTTTAGAGAGAAAAGGAGGAAAATAATTAAGGGTTCATGTCCAGGTCAGAAACAAGTGCCACCATGCTTGTAGGATCACTTATCAATCACAAAGCCATTTATATCGCAACCAGATGTGAAAACAGCAGTGATCACATTCAGGTTATTTGTATGTGCCACAGTATTGTACTTCAAATATTAATAACATTAAAACATTCACAACAAAACTAGATTAGATTGTATAAGAATTAACTAGACTTTAAAATTCTGTCCAAGGTAGCCAGGGTACAAGTAGTACAAGACAAGCAGCTTGTTGGCACTGACATAGCAACATGTAATATGGTTAAGAGGTATACTCACGTTTCCTATCTGTCCATTATTGCTGCCTGAGTTAATACTTGTGCCCCAGTCATTTGTAGATCCAAGACTTTCTGTAGAATACAGCCGAGCACCTTGCTTGGGCTGAGCACCTGCTGCAGCCCCTGCCTGCACAATGGATGCTACCTGATTCATAATCTGCACCTCCTCAGTAGAAGGGATTCCTACAAAAAAATAATTTTGAATTCATAACAGAAAACTCATGTTCTGCTCTGCTTAAGTGCTCTACTTAGTTAACAAAGCAAATAGCAAACAAGCATTATGATTTTCAAGAGTTCAGGAACAACTTGAAACGTACAGACAATGGAAAATAGAAGCACTTCACTTTTTAAAATCCCATCAGCTCACAGCATCATGAGCTTGATTGAATGCATACCACTGCAAACAAGCTGTCCTATCACTCGAGGATTGCAGCAATATATTTGAAGACCGTACCCTGCTCAATCTCTCTAAAATTATTAACTGCACGATGCCAGATACCAAATCTCCAGGTCTGCAACCACTGAATGGACAGGAAACAAAGTGGAAGAATTGGTGCAGGACTGACATTCTGTCATTGGTTCACTTCAGTATATCAACATCCAGACATAGGAACAGCTTCTTCCCCACAGTTACTGGACTCCTCAACGACTCTCCCTTGGATTGATCTGTTCTCTGTAAGAAAACTATTCACCACGCCATGTGCTGTCCTTGTTTGGCCTTGTTCCGCACTGCAACTAATCACTATTTGTTGATGCACCACTGTCAATGTACTCTGTTGATTATTCTTTTATCTACTATGTAGAAACCGTGTACGTTCCCTTGGTCGCAGAAAAATACCTTTCACTGTACTTCGGTGACAATACAGGTGACAATAAATGTCAATCAATCAATATAAAAGACATGAAAGCTTTCATGACAGAAAGCAGCATATGTCACTTCTGTTCTGAGCCAGAACAAACCATAACTAATCCCGTTGCCTTGTTCTTTCCATATATCCCTTTATTTTCACAACCTTCCCAAGTCACCCCCAACTCTTCAGTATTCAAGTGCTCTTTGACCTTCTAACTCTCCAGCTGCTGACCCAGCTTGGAACCCTTTTAAATAAGCCTGAAGTTTCCCTCCAGGCCTCTCGACACACTTTGAAGGGTTCAGCGAAGCACTCACTGCTGTCTCATTACGAGAAGTGACCCAAATGCACCACCCTTCTCTCTTCCTGACCTTTCTGTCCAGTGGGCCTACTTTTGTTAAATTCCTCACTATCCAACTCACCCCGCTCGTTGCCATGCCTGTGGATTGTCTGTAAGCAGATCAGTTATGTCTCCTCATCTCCCTCCAGAAAGTCCATTCATTTGTGCACAAAGCCCTGCCATCCATGAGCTTAACTGTTGATGATTGTTATCAGCATCATGACCTTGCCATCCTAGTTGACGGGTGATGATGGTTTGGGCGCAGTTAGACCGTGTGTAGCTTTGGGCTCCCGACCATAGGAAAAACATTAAAGCCACAGCACTGATTCACCAGGATAATGTTAGAGATGAAAAACTATAGTTGAGAGACTTGAGGTACTGTGATTATTTCCAGCGAAGCAGAAAAGGCAAAGAAGGGATTATTAAAATAATCAAATCCTTTTCTAGATGAATGTCTTTTACTTTGGGCAGTCAGTTACCAGATTCAAATTTTCGCTAAATCAAAGTAGGGGGAAGTTAGGAAAAAAATTCTTTATGCTGAAAATAATTGTAGTATCGAATGCTTTGCTAGACTGATTGACTGAGGCAAAGACCACTGAATTTTTAAAGGGATAATTGAATAATATATAAACAACTTATATTTCTCTAGCACCACTGACATACTAGAATGTTACCCAAGGCACTTCATAGGAAAATTATAAAACAAAATAATGAACTGAGCCACATAAGGAGCGAGCCATTACGTCAGTTGACCAAATGCTTGGTCAAAGAGGTAAGACATCTTAATGGGCAAAGCGAGTAGAAAGGCAAACAGATGTAGGGAGTATATTTCAGTGCTTAGGGCTGAGTCAACTGAAGGCTTAAACCATCAAAAGTGGAATGATTAAAATCAGGGATGCTCAAGATACCAGAGTAAGAAGTCTTACAACACCAGGTAAAGTCCTGAGGAAGGAGCAGTGTTCCGAAAGCTAGTGTTTGAAACAAACATGTTGGACTTTAACCTGGTGTTGTAAGACTTCTTACTGTGCTCACCCGAGTCCAATGCCGGCATCTCCACATCAAGATACCAGAGTTAGAGGAGCACAGATATCCCCGAGGGCTGTGACGCTGGAGGAGATTAAAGATGTATGAATCAATTTGAAAACAAAGATGAGAATTTTAAAATCAAGACATTGCTTGATCAAGTGGCAGCATGTAGATTAAAAATAGGAGGGGTGAAGTACATATCCCTGGGAGACACCAGAGATAATGGTGTCGGAGCAGGAAGAGAAGTGGTTCTCTGGCTAAAATGAGAGAAAAAATGCAATCAGGTGAGAACAGTCCAACCGTGCTGGACCAAAGTAGAGAGGTAGAGGGTGGTGGCATTGTCAACCATGGAAAATATTGCCAAGAAGTCAAAAAGGATGAGGAGGGAAAGTTTACCTTTGTCACAGTCACATCAGATGTTGCTCGTGACTTTGATAAGACCTGTCTTGGCACAGTGGCAGGAGCAGAAACCTGATTGGAGGGATTCAAACGTGGAGTTTTGGATAGGATAGGCCTGGATTTGATAGGTGACAACACATTCATGGGCTTGAGAGGAAAGGGCGGTTAGAGGTGAGACGGTAGTTTGCAAATACAGTGGGGTCTACAGGTTTTTTTGATTGGGGTGATGATGGCAGATATCAAGGAGAGAGGGAAAGCACCTGAAGGGAGAGAACGGTTAGCAGTACCAGCTAACATGGGGATCAGGAGTGGATGCTGGGTGGCCTGCAGTTCAGTGGGAATAGGGCTGAGAGGGCAGGAGTTGGGCAACGTGGAAAAGATTAACTCATAAGAGCACATAGAGAGATAGGGGAGAAACTAGAAAAAGATGGCTAGGACAGAGGGCAACGTTCAAGCAAGTTTGGTCATGTGGGCTCGTAGAAGGGAGGGAGCTGATCAGATTGCCTTGATTTCAGTAACAAAGAAGTTTTTAAGTTTCTTGCACTTATTGGAAATGCGGATGGTCGTGGAAAGATGTTCAAAACAATGGTTTACCGTAGAGAAGAGTAGCCAGGGGTTATTGCCTTAGCAAATACCTTCTGAAAAACGTTACATGACATATTTACTGTGTTCCCTTCATTTATCTTCAGAAAACTCAAATTTGTAAAATTAAACTTGCATTTAACCAGTCCGTGCTGGCTGTTCCTGGTTTTCCTCTGCATTTCTAAATATTATCTAAATTAACCCTTCCTTGAAACAAGTGCCATATTGGTTACCAAACTCCCACTTCCTCACAAACTAGTATATCTAAGTGAGAGTGAAAGAGCACCTCTGCTAACTCTTCTCCATAGTCCTTCAATGTTGTTAAAAATATATATACTTCGCAGGATGGTTGAGTTCACAACATATTAAAATAAGCACCTCAAGTGAATGTTACATTTAAAGAATATGGAATACTTGATTTAGTGAAAGCATTTGAATCTCTTCTACTGTAAACTTTGCTGGTGAAAAGAAAAAGATGGAGCAAGAGTACAACAAATTTTAATGAAGTGGCAGGACAATAAAAGTGATTCCCGCTGCACTTGACATTTTTGGTCAATAGCAGTTGTGTTTCAACAGAATAACTCTGCACCCATTCGGTCAACAACACACCCATCGCAGAACCAAATAACCTCAGAAAATGAAACATCCCTCAATGAGTGAAACATGGAATGCTAACTTACGTTCAACATGTGCAAATGCACAAAAAGGCCCACGTGGGCAGTATCCCGTCTGCCGCATATCATTGCATTTTGTAGACTTGTAAATCTAGAAAGGAAGAAAGCGATTAATGCAAAGAAAAATATCCGTTACCTCATTTACATGCTGAAACTCTCATTAATGGCTCAGTTACCTTTTCCGGCTCAACTATTCTACTCCTCTTCTGTCTGGCCTCACATCCTCCACACCCTGCAATGATTAAGTCACCTAAATCTCTGCTACCTATATTCTATCCCACATCAAACGCTGCTCATTCATCACTCCTGCTCTTGCTGACTTACTCTGGCCACACTGGCCTCAGGTTTTCCAACACCTCAAATTCTCAACCTTGTGGTTAAATTTCTTCATGACCTCACTTCCCACTGTTACTACAGTATACCCTTTTCCTGGCCTAAAATGCCTCTATTACTCTCCACACTCTCTCCAGCCTTTGTGCTCCATTACATCTGAAGGATTTGGAATGTTTTTCGACATTAAAATGAGTTATCTGAAAGCAAATTTGTATTTATATACATATGCATAAAAACAAACAGTATATAAAGGCAACTGGTGCATAAATGAGGTAATTTGATATGTAGTAGTAGTAACAATAATAATAATCTTTATTGTCACAAGTAGGCTTACTTTAACACTGCAATGAAGTTACTGTGAAAATCCCCTAGTCGCCACATTCCAGCGCCTGTTCAGGTACACAGAGGGAGAATTCAGAGTGTCCAATTCACCTAACAGCACGTCTTTCGGGACTTGTGGGAGGAAACCGGAGCAACCGGAGGAAACCCATGCAGACACGGGAAGAACGTGCAGAGTCCGCACTGACAGTGACCCAAGCGGGAATCAAACCTGGGAACCAGTCACTGTAAAGCAATAGTGCTAACTACTGTGCTACCAGACTGCCCCTAAATTTTAACCCTCCTCTTCCACATGTTAGCAGAGTGCGGGAGGGCTCAGTTGACTTTTCAAAAAGTTTTTCAATTCAACAAAGGAATCCTATTGTATGTACCCGAATCAGGCAATTTTCTGATTAATAGCTGACCCAGTCACAGAACATTTTGTTTCTCGACAAATCTGACAAATGTTGAAAGAGCAGAATGCCGAACAATCTTTCTCAATTGTATCTAACTTGTGTACAATAAAAAAGGCTAGGTTACAAATTGACAACATATACCAAGAGTCCTTCAACACTTCAACGGCTCTTAGTTGTCCTTCAGTTTTATGTCTAAATTGTAAAGCTAGATGTTCACAAGCCAGTTATACTTTTTTAATGTCCATTTTAGTTCTAATAACATTTTAACACCTCACCCTTATAATGGAGTGCATTCACATAAGCACGCACATCCATCAAGAATCATTTTGTGATGTAGCATTCATTTTTGGATCAGGATGGGAGAGAAGAATCGGCAATACTGATCCGTGTTCACGAGACAATGGCCCTCAGGTCCTGTCACAATCTGGATCACAACAGCAACAATGCACCAGCAATCCTACAAGTAATGACTTTGCAACCTTAGTCTGTGTCTACAGTGAGATATCCAAGTGTAGGTGAGGCACTTTTCAAAGACATGGGAGTGGGAGGTAAATTCCTGAATGTTCCCTTGGCACATAAAAAAGGAAAATTACAAATATAATCCTTTGTCTTTATTTATTTTTGCCCAAGAACTAGTGGACTCAACAAGTGCAGTTAATTTAACGATTGGAAGCCAGCTCGTATCTTACTTTGTGATTCCTGTTGGAATTGTGGATCAAGCTTGGATCTGATGGGAGGAAGGAGAATGTGCATTTATAATGCTCTTTTCTTATTTTCAGGGCATCCAAAAGCACTGCACAGCCAACAAATTATTTTTGATGTGCAGTCACTATTGTTTTATATGGAAAAACGGCAGCCAATTTGAAACAGGAAAGTCCCACAAACAGCAATGAGATAATACACATAGAATTTACAGTGCAGAAGGAAGCCATTCAGCACATAGAGTCTGCATCGGCTCTCGGAAAGAGCACCCGACCCAAGCCCACACCTCCACCCTATCCCCGTAACCCAGTAACCCCACCTAACCTTTTTCTTTGGACATTAAGGGCAAGTTAGCATGGCCAATCCACCTAACCTGCACATCTTTGGACAGTGGGAGGAAACCAGAGCAGCCAGGGGAAACCCACGCAAACACGGGGACAACGTGCAGACACCGCACAGACAGTGAGCCAAGCTGGGAATCGAATCTGGGAGCCTGGAGCTGTGAAGCTACTGTGTTACCGTGCCACCCCCTTATTATTGCCACAGGTAGGCTTACATTAACACTGCAATGAAGTTACTGTGAAAATCCCCTAGTCGCCACGTTCCGGCACCTGTTCGGGTACACGGAGGGAGAATTCAGAATGTCCAAAGTACCTTTCGTCTTTCGGGACTTGCAGGAGGAAACCCACGCAGACAGGGGGAGAACGTGCAGACTGCTCACAAACAGTGACCCAAGTCGGGAATCAAACCCGGGTCCCTGACACTGTGAAACAACCAATAATCTGTTCTTTTGGTGATTTTGGCGAGGAAGAAGAACCAAAGCAGAAGAACACCTCAGCTCTCTGAGCATAGAGTATGCTGTGGGATCTTTTACATTCACTTCAAGGGACAGACAGAAATCATTCTACTCCAGAAAGCTTGGTGGCAAAGGACAGAAATGGAGCCAATTTTTACAAGCTTTTCATTACTGAGGTACACATTACAAAACATGCATCTCCTAACCCAACAACTTAAGTTTTAGTCTGTTCCTGTCCATACCGCCACAAGTAAATCCCCAGCAAATGCCTATCTGCTTACAATTACAGAACCCATGTCTCATCTGAAAGAGGTGCTCCAATGAAGTCAGATAGTTAAATAACTTTCTATATATGGTTAGCACAGTTGGCTAGATCTTTAGCACGTGATCTAGAATAACACAAACAAGTGCAGGTTCAATTCTCGTTCCGGTTGAAATAGATTTGGGACCTGCCTCCAGCGAGTGGAAGCCAATATCAAACCATCATTGCCAAGATAACAGTTCAGGATGAAGCATCGGCAGACACAAGCTAAGGATCTGCCTTCGGGCAAAGCATGAATGAACAAGTTTATACAAGAAGAATGGTGACTAAGTAACTTCACTAGGATTCTGCACCAAATTATCTTAGGATCCATTCCATCTTTTTACGCCCTTAATCAGATGGCTCTACTTCTCATAACCGTACGTATTTCACAGCCTTACCTCTGGATGGAACTGCTGTTCAGTTCGAGAATGACAGTACTGACAGTTATCTCCACTCTCACATTTTGTGGGCTCTCCCCATTCATCTCCATGTTTGACATTAGGACACGGTGTTGATCTACAAAATGAAACAGGGGGGAATTATTCTGTAGTGTAGAGTAATTCAACCCATCCTAAAGAGGGATTACAGACATTGCAACCTGTGCATATGTACAACTTTCAGTGTACTAATATTTCTCTCTTTCTATAAGGGATTGACAATAATAAATCAACACCTTGTGCACAAAAACTGAACTAGGATTGATTTACAAACCAAGAGTCATCTCACTTCTTTGCAGCTTATCATATTCAGCCAGAAGTGCTGAGTGAATGATCCATCTCAGCCTTCTCCCATGATCTCCAGCATTACAGATGTCAGTGTTCAGCAAATTCATACGGTCATAAGATATAGGAGCAGAATTAGGCCATTCAGCGCATCGAGTCTGCTCTGCCATTCTATCATGGCTGATATGTTCCACATCTGCTCCCTACAATGTTACAGACCAAGAGCTGGATTGCGAAATCAGCCAGAGCATCTCCTCACGAGAACACATGACCTAGGAGCGGGACTAGGCAATTTAGCCTCCTGCGCCCAACATGCTTAATGTGATCATGGCTGATCCCACCCTGGCCCCAACTCCACCGTCCTACCCGTTCTCCATAACCCTTCAACCCATGACCAGTTAAAAATGTCTAACTCCTCCTTAAATTTACTCACTGTCCCTACATCCACCCTACTCAATTCCACAGATTCTCAACCCTTTGGGAGAAGTAGTTTCCTCAAATCTGTTTTAAATTTGCTACCTCTTATTCTAAGATTATGACCTCTCGTTTTAGAATGCCCCACAAGAGGAAGCATCAGCTCTACATCTACTTTATCCGTACCTTTTAGCATCTTGTATACCTCAATTAAATCTCCCTTCATTCTTCTGAACTCTAGAGAGTATAAGCCTTAACTGTTCAATCTCTCCTCATTTGACAAAGCCTTCATCTCTGCAATCAATCTAGTGAACCGCTCTCCGTGCGGCTTGGCCGGACTCTCAGACGGCACTCAGCTGGTGCCCACATAGATTTTGACTCGGAAGCCCAACTGGGCCGACCAGGTGGAGGAGGAGGGAGCCGAGAATAAAAGTACTGAAAATGCATTTGAAAGAGATGTGGATGGATCGAAGCAGAGAGGCCCCCTGCCATCACCTAAAGAACAGATCAAAGGGAATATTAAAACCATCATTGAGTACAAAATCAATGAGGATGGAAAGAAATTGAAGATTATCTGCACATTCCGAATTGAAACGAGAAAAGTTTCAAAAGCTTGCGCGATGGAGCCAATTGACGCAGAGAGTCCATGCAGACAAATCGTAGAGCGGGTGATAGCGTCAAACTCCATGTCACTAACCTCTCAGAGGATACACGAGAAACTGACCTGCAGGAGATGTTCAGGCCCTTCGGTTCTATTTCTAGAATCTACTTGGCAAGTACAAAAACACGGGCCAGTCCAAGGGTTTCACCTTTATTAGTTTCCATCGCCGTGAGGATCCTACCAGAGCCATTGCTGGTGTTTCAGGCTTTGGTTACGACCACTTAATCCTGAATGTGGAATGGGCCAAACCATCAAACAACTGAGAGGTTACCGAGGAGCTGAACTAACGGCACGTGCCAGTTCAAGTTAATTTGTCATCCCCAAATAAAGTTTCTGGACCATCAAAAAAAGAAATCTAGGGAACCTCCTCTGAACTGCCTCCAATGGCACTTCATCTTTCCTCAAATAAGGGGACCAAAACTGTGCACAATACTCCAGATGCAGTCTTACCAATGCCTTGTATAGTAGCAACAACACTTCCTTTTGCTCTATATGACAACATTCCATTTGCTTTCCTTATTATCTGCTGCACCTGCATGCTCGTTTTCTGTGACTCATGCACGAGGACACCCAGATCCCTCTGCATCGTAGCACCCCAAAGTATCTCCCCATTTAGATATACGTTGCCTTTCCATTTTTCCGACCAAAATGCATGACCTCACACTTATCCATGTTAAACTCCATCTGCCACATTTTGGCCCACTCACTAACCTATCTATAACCATTTGTACGGTTCTTAGTTCCTCATTCAATTCACTCCATGTGATATCAAGAAATGGCTGAAAGCATTGAGTACTGCAAAGACTCCAGAACGTTCTGCGCCTCTAGCCAAACTGTTCCAGTACAGCTACAATATTGGCACCTACCTGGCGATGTGGAAAATCGCCCAGGTATGTCCCGTCCACGAAGCACAGAACAAATTCAACCCAGCCAATTACTGTCCCATCAGTCTACTCTCGACCATCAAAGTGATGGATGGGGTCATCAACTGTGCTATCCAGTGGGACTAACTCAACCTGCACAGTGACACTCAGCTTGGGGTCTGCCAGGTCCACTCAGTTTCTGACCTCATTCCAGCCTCGGTCCAAATAAGGACAAAAGAACTGAACTCAAGAGTTGAGGCCAGAGTGACTGCCATTGACATTAATTAGGCATTTGATTGGATGTGGCATCAAGTGGCCGTAGCAACATTGAAGTCAATGGGAATCAGGGGGAAAGCAGTCTGCTGGTTGGTATCATATTTATCACAAAGGAATTTGGTTGTGGTGGGTGGAGGCCTACTCCTCAGGGTAGTGAACGGGCCAACCATCTTCAGCTGCTTTATCAATGACCTTCCCTCCATCATAAGGTCAGAAGTGGGAATGTTCACTGATGACTGCAGAATGTTCAGTACTGTTGGAAACTCCTCGGATACTGAAGCAGTCCAAGTCCAAATGTAGCAAGAGCAGGATAGATGCTAGGAACGTGGCAAATAACTCGCTTCCTAATTTCCTGTAGCCTGTTCACCACTCACACGGCATAAATAAACAGAATGATTGAATACTCTCCAGCTCCAACAACATTCAAGAATCTCAACGCCATCCAGGATAAAGCAGCCCACTTCATTGACACCCCCCATTATTGGATTCAACAATTATAGAGGGGGGTTCTTTAAAATATTAGCTAAAATGATTCTTGAAAATTACTGAATTTGTAGAAATATAAGTTATAAAATTGGCTAATCTTTTGAATACTGTCCATGACTGTCCCCAATGTTACGAATAGTGTACTGCAAGTACACTCATCTGTACTTTTACTTACATGAGGGTACATTCAACGAGTTTGAAACAATCTCGTAACTGAGACCAGACGTGACGTAGGGAATTTGAAAGTGGGACAAGAGTCGTGGAAAGAAAATTAATTTGGAGTAATTGATTAATGTCTAATTAACCAATCGCCTGTTAAATGACTGACACTTTCCTGAGCGAACCAAGGGGTTCTCAGCTGAGAATTAGAACCAATGAAACTAAGTAAGGGGCTAAACCCAGATTCCATTAAGAATGTGATCCATTTAACTGATTAGCAGAGAAATTTTAGCCGGAGAATCCTTGAAGCATTGGTAAAAATTACTTTTAAAGACCTTTGTTGAAATGACTTTTAATTTTGTAAATCTGAAGTCACTTTTATCTTGAAGTCTTTGCTTCCACTCATTGGTGTCTCAAAGACATTTTGAGACACAGAAGAAAAAAGCATTTTCCAGTTAATTTTGTGTGAATATACCAAAATGTGTTCTTTAAGAAATAAACATTACTGACATTCATTCAACCAGACTGACTTATCTATGAGCGAGAGATAAGGCGAACCTCTTACCACCAATGCAGAATGCAGAAGTGTGTACTATCTGGCAGACCCCAGGGGTGAAAGAATAGCATCTCCTAGTGACCAGTCAGGTATTTGTCACTTTTACACATATAGACAACCAAATCGCCCTTTGTGGGCTGAACTTAATGGCCACAGCAGTGGCTCCATCCACCAACGAGAGAACCAGTGGGAACCCTGCCACAGTCATTTCTATTATTCTCGATGGGCCCGCCCCAACTTAATTTAGGGGGGGGGATTAAATTCCATCCCTGGGAGTGCCGATATCGCACAAATTGGAGTGGTTCAAGGAAAAAGACCACCATCACCTTGAGGACAACTAGCAATGGGTAAAAAGTCAGCAAAACCCCTATCCCAACAATAAATACATTCTTAAAAAGCTGCTTTAAAAAATCCCTCTTAATGTGATTCTTATTTTCAAACGTTGGATAAATGATCTAAATAATCCCAAAACAGGATAACTACCCCTCTTAACCTTTCTTTCAGCATTCATTCACTTCATTACATTTCCATGAAGCACCCAAAAATATATCAGCAATAAATATAAACTGCTGCTGTTTAGCATTGAATTTTACTGCAGTAGAGGTTTACTATGTTACAAGTGCGAAGAAACACCACTGAAGTGAGCTATAACTGGCGCCGAATTACAGGTTTCACAAAACTGCAACATTGTCAGTGATGGGAGAGCTTCATCAATCTGCCATTAGGAGCTTCGCAGAAATTTTAGGAGCATGGAATGTTCCATCAGAGTGGCTAAAGCAGAAACATTTACAACTTGTCAGTAAAAACTATTTCAAATGCAGGTGGCCGAAGAGCTGTGTAGAGAGAACAGTGAAATTATATTTGCTATAGATTGCTCTAAGAGTCAGCATAGACCCAATCTATCCTCCTTATATTCTGTAATCTTCTAGGATTCTATAAGGAATCAGTGTTCCCTTTGCTATATAGCAAAGTGCTGTACTGTCCACACCACCCAAAATATTTTTAATGTACTGTTCTAGAAATGCCCCTCATAATCTGGCCTCCAAATGCATCATATAATAAATTTAGTTATTATCCCAGCCAATTGTCAATACAATAATGTATGGTAGTGGTGGGGTGGGACGGGGTAGCAGCAGCAGAGCAGGGAAGAAGATTACTGCTTAGTCCAATGGGAGTATTCATCCAAGCCACATTACTGGAAAGAACGCCATGCATTTTCACGACGACCAGGCACCGCAAATTGCTTTACAAACAATGACGTACTTTTTCAAGCGGAGTCAATTTTGGTGTGTAAGAAATGCAGTTAATTTTCGCTCAGCAAACTCCACCAAACAGCAACGTGAATTGAGCAGATAATCTGTTTTCCTGTGATATTGATAAATATTGAGCAGATAATCTGTTTTCCTGTGATATTGATAAATATTGGCCAGGACAGTGAGTTAACTCCCCTGCTACTGTTTGAAATAATGCCAAGAAATCCTTTACATCCACCAGAGTTGGCAGATGGGGACACTGTTAACGTCTCATCCAAAAGATAGCGCGTCCGATAGTGCATTGATCCTTCGGTATTACACTGACATGTCCCTTTTGTGCTCAAGCCCTTGGAGTGGGACTTAACCTCAGAAGCTTGTGATTCAGAGACAAATTTGCGATCAACTAAGCCACAGCCGATACAAAAGAAGAAAAAAAAAAGGAGGCTCTCCCATGAGAAGGGGATAAAATAATGAAGGAGAAAACCAATCACTCTGCTGCTTTTGCATATTTTGGGGTAGTATGCAACATCACAGCCATAGGAGATCATATGGGGAGGAACAAAAAGAGAAACGAGCAATCAGGCATCACCGTACCAGCTTCTAATCCAATCTATTCCTCGCACCAAAATTAACTGATCTATCTCTGCTTTCAGTCTCCTTCCCTCTATTCTCTACAATCTATTATAATGCAACCTGGAAATGTCGAATTCTCATTTTCTGTCCCACTCTTTTCACCATGGCGGCAAGGTGCCCTATGAACTGGCCTTACCTCGTCGTTTAAAAAAAATTAAGAGTAATCAACTCATTTTTTCCAATTAAGGGACAATTTAGCGTGACCAATCCACCTATCCTGCACATCTGTGGGTTGTGGGGGCGAAATCCACACAAACACGGGGAGAATGTGAAAAATCCACATGGACAGCGACCCAGAGCCGGGATTGAACCTGGGACCTCGGTGCCGTGAGGCAGCTGTGCTAACCACTGTGCCACCGCGCTGTCCATCCTCGCCTTATCTTATACCCTTGTAATCACTGCTTCATGTCAGGATCAACCAGGAACCATTTCCATTAAAATTTAAGGAAGTGATTTTGCAGAAATTGTTCAGTCACCAAATATGATAGTTTGATTAAATGAGGAATGTGAGGATAGGCAGTGAAGAATTTTCCCAATCTTCTGTCGTATTCTTATCAAGCTCCCTGACTGGTTGCAAAGTACATGCAGTTGTGTTTTATTTTCTTGTATAATCACAAGTTTAAGTGAAACATTGAACAGCTTAAAAACAGATAAACCATGCAGCAAATAATTCAAACGTACATATCTTGGCAGGTGGAAGTGAGAGGTTGATGTTCAGGTGTAAGTTAGGGTTACATAAAAGAAAGCACCCTGCAAAAATGGAATAGATTATTTACCTGTATTTAAATTTTCTAGGGTTCCTTCTTCTGTCCCTGCTGTTATGATAATGAGGGCAGGCATAGCCTTGTCGACAGAGTCTAGGTGGTTTATTACACTGTTCAGTCTTATAATTTGCAAGCACAAAGTTTGTTTCTGCAAGATAAATACATTTTGTCAAGACTAAAACGTTCAGAATGTCGGCAAAATATAACCTGCGCTTCTCAAAATTTGAGATTTCAGAAATACACACAGACCTCCCTCCCACCCCAACCCATAGACATTCCCTCACCAGACACACAGACTTATATTGACATGTTCATTGTGTTATATCCAAGGCCTTATTCTCTCTTAGGCACTCCCCACCTGGAAACAAACATCATAAAAGTGGACCACTGAAATGCTACCTTGTGACTTCTTTCATTGGCTATTTTGAGAATTACGCCTTCCATCCAGAGACACAAAATATAAAAATGCCATTTAACGTGTTCAGAAAAGGATAGCATTTCTTCAAAGAAAAATACAAGCATAAGAAACAGTTCTAACCATAAGAGCATTAAATTTCAAAGAATATGAAAGTGTAAATGTCCCACTGTGTCAAGCAACCTGCCTACAAGTTTTTAAATGCTAATTCTTGCAGCTTAAATCTCAGGATTTTTATTATGTAGATACATGCTTGGAGGAGGAAGTGCAGCTGGAGATTACACTAATCGGCAACAATCAGGGGCTGTTACTGTATTAAGGGGCTGTTACTGTATTAAGGAGCTGTTTAGCTCACTGGGCTAAATCGCTGGCTTTGAAAGCAGACCAAGGCAGGCAAGCAGCACGGTTCGATTCCTGTAACAGCCTTCCCGAACAGGTGCCGGAATGTGGCGACTAGGGGCTTTTCACAGTAACTTCATTTGAAGCCTACTCTTGACAATAAGTGATTTTCATTTCATTTCATTTCCATTTCATTTCATCATGGTTGTGATTTCTGCATGATCAGCATGACCAACACACACGATAGAGAGGAACATAATCAGTAGCTTTAAATGTACTTTAATTGTGTTTCACTTACAACACAATAAGTATTTAATGATTCTGTTGTTTGTTTGATGTGAAAATGACAATGCATAATCATTTATCTGTTGCACTTAATGAAATGTTCACCAAAATACATGGGCAAGTAAGGTTCTTAATATAGAGCTCAGTTAAATTAACAATACAAGAGGAAGAAAAAGTGTCGTTCTCCAATCCTCGATTTTAAAATTCTCGCTAGGGGAGATGGTGAGGGTGGATAGGGGATATGCAGAGGCTCCGGAGGAGGGATTGCTGGGGGAGAGGCGTAGCCTTCAGGCCAGGTTCGACCTATTGACTACCAGAAAGGCGGAAGCTCAGTGGAGGAAAGCACAGGGGGTAGTGTATGAATATGGGGAGAAGGCAAGCAGGATGCTGGCACACCAGCTCAGAAAGCGGGACGCGGCCAGGGAGATTGGGGGAGTGACGGATAGAGCTGGGAAGGTGGTGCGGAGGGGGGTAGATGTTAATGGGGTCTTCAGGGACTTCTATGGGGAACTGTACCGTTCTGAACCCACGGTGAAGGGGGGTGGAATGGGGCGCTTCTTGGACAAGCTGCGGTTTCCGAGGGTGGAGGAGGGGCAGGTGCAGGGACTAGGGGCGCCGATTGAACTGGAGGAGTTGGTTAAAGGGATAGGAAGCATGCAGTCGGGGAAGGCGCCGGGACCGGATGGGTTCCCGGCGGAATTTTATGAAAGGTATGCGGACCTGTTGGGCCCCCTGTTGGTCCGGACCTATAACGAGGCAAGGGAGAGGGGGGTCTTTGCCCCCAACTATGTCACAGCCGCTGATTTCCTTGATCCTGAAGCGGGACAAGGACCCTCTGCAGTGTGGGTCATATAGGCCGATCTCGCTGCTATATGTAGACGCCAAGCTGCTGGCAAAGATCCTAGCCACAAGAATAGAGGAATGTGTGCCGGGGGTCATTCATGAGGACCAGACGGGGTTTGTGAAGGGAAAGCAGTTGAATACAAACGTACGAAGGCTCCTCAACGTTATTATGATGCCAGCTGTGGAAGGGGAGGCGGAGATAGTGGTGGCATTAGATGCGGAGAAGGCCTTTGATAGGGTTGAGTGGGGGTATCTGTGGGGGGTGTTGGAGAGGTTTGGGTTTGGGATGGGGTTTGTCCGTTGGGTGAGGTTGCTCTATGCGGCTCCGATGGCGAGTGTAGCCACGAATAGGACGAGATCGGAGTACTTTCGGCGGTTCCGGGGGATGAGACAGGGGTGTCCCCTGTCCCCCTTGCTCCTTGCATTGGCAATTGAGCCCCTGGCCATGGCGTTGAGGGAGTCAGGGAACTGGAGGGGCCTGGTGCGGGGTGGGGAGGAGCATCGAGTGTCGCTTTATGCGGACGGCCTGTTGCTGTATGTGGCGGACCCGGTGGGGGGGGATGCCGGAGGTGATGAGGATTCTTAGTGAATTCGGGGGCTTCTCTGGGGAAAGCTGAACCTGGGCAAGAGCGAGTTGTTCGTGGTGCACCCGGGGATCAGGAGGAGGGGATTGGTAGGCTCCCACTGAAGCAGGCAGGGAAGAGCTTCGGGTACCTAGGAGTCCAGGTGGCTGGGAGCTGGGGGGCCCTGCACAAGCTCAACCTCACAAGGTTGGTGGAGCAGATGGAGGAGGAGTTCAAAAGGTGGGATATGTTACCGCTGTCACTGGCGGGGAGGGTGCAGTCCGTTAAGATGACGATGCTCCCGAGGTTTTTGTTCCTGTTCCAGTGCCTCCCCATCCTTATCCCAAAGGCTTTTTTTTTATAGGAGGGTCAACAGGAGTATTACGGGATTTGTGTGGGCACATGGGACTCAAAGGGTGAGAAGGGTGTTCCTGGAACGGGGCAGGGATAGGGGGGGGCTGGCGTTGCCCAACCTCTGTGGGTACTATTGGGCTGCCAATGATGGTGCGTAAGTGGGTAATGGATGGGGAAGGGGCAGCATGGAAGAGGATGGAGGTGGCATCCTGTGTGGGCACGAGCCTGGAGGCACTGGTAACGGTGCCGTTGCCGCTCCCTCCAACGAGGTATACCACGAGCCCGGTGGAGGCGGCTACCCTCAAAATTTGGGGGCAATGGAGACGGCATAGGGGAGAAGTGGGGGGCTCGATGGAAGCCCCGATACAGGGGAACCATCGGTTTGTCCCAGGGAGCATTGATGGCGGATTTCTGGGCTGGCACAGGGTAGGGGTTAGGAGGTTTAGGGACCAGTTTGTGGAGGGGAGGTTCGCGAGCTTGGGTGAGTTAGAGGGGAAGTTTGGGCTCCCCCCGGGGAACATGTTTAGGTACATGCAGGTTAGGACGTTTGCCAGGCGGCAGGTGGAGGGATTCCCCTTGTTGCCCCCACGTGGGGTACGGGACAGGGTGCTCTTGGGGGTGTGGGTTGGAGTGGGAGGATTTCGGACACATACCGGGTAATGCAGGAGGTAGACGAGGCCTCGGTGGAGGAACAAAAGGGGAAATGGGAAGAGGAGCTGGGTGAGGCGATTGAGGAGGGGACGTGGGCGGATGCCCTGGAGAGAGTGAATTCCTCCTCTTCCTGTGCGAGGCTTAGCCTCATACAGTTCAAGGTGCTGCATAGGGCCCACATGACTGGGACGAGGACGAGTAGATTTTTCGGGGGCGAAGACAGGTGTGCTAGGTGCTCGGGGAGCCCAGCGAACCACGCCCATATATTTTGGGCGTGCCCAGCGCTGGGAGAGTTTTGGAAGGGGGTAGCAAGGACGGTGTCGAAGGTGGTGGGATCCAGGGTCAAGCCAGTCTGGGGACTCTCAATTTTTGGGGTTGCAGTGGAGCCGCGAGTGCAGGAGGCGAAAGAGGCCGGTGTTCTGGCCTTTGCGTCCCTAGTAACCCAGCGGAGGATCTTGCATCTTGCTTCAATGGAAGGATGCGAGGCCCCCAAGCGTGGAGGCCTGAATCAATGATATGGCGGGGTTCATTAAAGTGGAGAAGGTGAAATTTGCCCTGAGGGGATCAGTACAGGGGTTCTTTAGGCGGTGGCAGCCTTTCCTGGACTTCCTGGCGGAACGGTAGGGAAATAGGCCGGCAGCAGCAGCAACCTGGCGGGAAGGGGGGGGGGTTTGGTTCGGTGGGAGGGACAACTGTGTACATGGGTTTGTGGGATGTGGCGGGTGTTATCTCTTTCCCTTTTGTTGTTTGTTTTTTTTCTTCTTCTTTTGTTTGCAGTTGGGTGGGTGTTGTTCTTGGGTTTTTACCATGGTTGTTTTGTTAATATTGTTTTGTTGTTTATATTTTGTGAAAATCTTAATAAAAATTATTTTTAAAAATATTAATGTCCAACAGTAGACTCTCATACTGATTTGCTTAAAAAGCAAATTACAAAATGCCACTCAAGAGCCATGGGGTATGCTTAGAAATCAGGCTAATAATTCTGGGCGGCACGGTAGCTCAGTGGTTAGCACTGTTGCTTCACAGCGCCCAGGTCCAATTCCCGGCTTAGGTCATTGCCTGTGCAGAGTCTGCACATTCTCCACTTGTCCAGAGTTGGTTTCCTCCGGTAGCTCCGGTTTCCTCCCACTGGTCCCTAAAGACATGCTGTTAGGTAGTTTCAACATTCTGAGTTCTCCCTTTGTGTACCCGAACATGTGCCGGAATGTGGCGACTAGGGGGTTTCATAGTAACTGCATTGCAGTGTTAATGTATGTTTTTATTACAATTGGAAGTGTATTATGTGCTGTTTAGTGAAGGTTATAAATTACTTCCCCACTTGCTACCTTGCAAGTAGAAATTGTTCCTCGTCCTTCACTGTCATAGACCATAAGACATAGGAGCAGAAATAGGTCACTTGGCCCATCGAGTCTGCTCTGCTCTGATATTTTCTCATCCCATTGTCCTGTCTTTTCCCCATAACCCCATATCCCCTTATTAATCATGAACCTATCTACCTTTGTCTTAAAGACACTTAGTAAATTGGCCTCCATAGCCTTCTGCGGCAAAGAGTTCCAGATTCACCACCCTCTGCCGGAAGAAATTCCTCCTCATCTGTTTTAAAGGCTCGTCCCTTTAGTCTGAGATGGTGTCCTCTGGTTCTAGTTTTTCCTACAAGTGGAAATACCCTCTCCACGTCCACTCTATCCAGGCCTCGCAGTATCTTGTAAGTTTCAATAAGAGCCCCCCTCATCCTTCTAAACTCCCAACGAGTACAGACTCAGAGTCCTCAAACATTCCTCATATGACAAGTTCTTTATTCCAGGGATCATTCTTGTGAACCTCCTCTGGACCCTTTCCAAGGCCAGCGCATCCTTCCTTAGATACAGGGCCCAAAACTGCTCATAATATCCAAATGGGGTCTGACCAGAGCCTTATACAGCCTCAGAAGTACATCCCTGGTCTTGTATTCTAGCCCTCTTGATATGAATGCGAACATTGCATTTGCCTTCTTAACTGCCGATGAACCTGCAGAGAATTAACCTTAAGAGAATCATGAACAAGGACTCCCAAATCCCTTTGTGCTTCTGATTCCGAAGCATTTCCCCATTTAGTTTGTCATGTGACAAACCTCTGCATTCGGCCGACAAATCAGTAATTTCATCTCCATGAGGGTACCAATCAGCTCCATAATCCTTCACTAATTCGAAAGGCGGCTCGTTACAGCATCCCAGGGAGATTGATCTGTCCACAATAAAGCAACTGTTGGGTTGGCGACTTCACTCATGGAACTTTCATCGCTTTCTTCTCTTGAAGGTGCTGATGCTGGCTACAGTACGACCCATATGTTCACACACTTCCAAGCTGAGACAACAATCATGGGACAACAATCATGATCGAGAACCTGATCAATTTCCTCCGCACTTCAGAAGCCAATTTTTGCTGTGCCAAGATCAGTAAGTTCACCAGAGGCTGGGAATCAAACTTGGGGCCCTCTGGCTCTTCATCAACTGATCCTATCAGGAAAGCTAATCTCAATTATGAGCATAAAACAATATTCGCACCACTGTTAATAACACTGTAAAGATACCAAGTTTGTTTAATACCCATAAGAACATTGGTCCAGACTGGTCTTGTACACCTTAAAATGAAACACCAGGAAAAAAAATGAGAAAGAAGATACTGATCTGAGCCGTTTTTTCCCCCTATTGGTCATCAGCATTCTTGGTGAACTGAGCTATCCAGCAGGTGGCAATGTTTACTGACTGCATTGCAGGAAACAAAGATGCAACCACAAAACTGCTAGACGCCTCTTCCTCAAACAACAATCTTTGAAAGGAGCGAGACTGCAATATTTCACCCTGGAGATATTTTAATAATGTCATGAAATCCCGAATGAAGCGATATTAAAAGCATAATATTGTAGAAGCTGGAAATTTCAAATAAAAACAATGTTGCAAATACTCAGATCTGGCAGCACCTGTGGAGTGAAAAACCCCAAAAAGTGACTTTTTCTTTTGAAAACCGTTGCTTTTCTTCCCCTCACCTATTTTCTCTTCTCCTCTCCTGAAAGTTACAAACTCCTCACTGCATCATTCCACTGCTACCTTCTGCTATCTCTCAGAAGTGGTCACTACACACCTGTGTGATTTAACAGTGTGCAAATAGACTGTTTAACCTCAGAAATTAGCCTCGTCCTTTCCCAAGCTCAACATTCACAAATGCCTATATGGTTCCAGTAAGGATAGGTATGGGAGTAAGGATAGGCCTCAGCTCCACTATCTGCATTGTCCCAGCAGAGAACTGACATCAAACCCAACATCTTTGATCTCAACTAAGTTCTACTTAGGGGCGGCATGTGGTGCAGTGGCTAGCACTGGGACTGCAGCGCTGAGGACCCGGGTTCGAATCACGGGACTGGGTCAATGTCCGTGTGGAGTTTGCACATTCTCCCCATGTCTGCATGGGTTTCACCCCCACAACCTAAAGATGTGCAAGTGCGGTGGATTGGCCACTCTAAATTGCCCCTTAATTGGAAAATAAATAATTGGATACTCTAAATTTATTTTTTTTAAACTTTAGAAAAAAACGAAGTTATGCTTAGCTTTGAGCCATCAGAATAGCTCCAAATTTTCAAGGCAGATCCGTCTGACACCTCGAGCATTCTAATGCAGCGGAGCCATCCTTCGCAGCGCTCCCGATTGCGCGAATCAGCCACACAGTCGGCTTTTAATAACGGCTGCTACAAGCGGCCTTCAAAATGGCCGCGAACATATATATATATATTTTTTTTTTCAATTGGCCGCATTGCGCATGCGCGCCCGATCATCAGTGGGCATGCGCAAAACTATATTGTTTTTTAAAATAATTTTTTTAATATGTTCGTGGCCATTTTGAAGGCCGCTTGCAGCAGGCGTTATTAAAACGGCTGCTGCAGAGACACAGATTTTTTTTTAACATAATCTATTTAATCTCCCTGCCTAAAAGGGAGTCAGAGGGCAGGTCACGCCCCCCCCCCCCCCCCCCCCCCCCGCGAACTTCGACGTCACGTGCTTTGGGTGCGATTGCGATTCCTCCATTTTGTTAGCAACAAACAAGCAATAGGACAGTAAAATTTAAAATGGATCGTTTTGTTATACGGAAGAGAGGGCCAGAGACACAAACAGGCCAGGATCTCACAACTAAGAGAGCGGCTCAGGAGAATCTACAGCAGGACAAAGCAGTGTCGGTGTGAGCTGTTCAGAAGAGTCCACAGCAGGACAAAGCAGTGTTGGTGTGAGCTGTTCAGGAGTGTCCATACCAGGACAAAGCAGTGTTGGTGTGAGCTGTTCAGAAGAGTCCACAGCAGGACAAAGCAGTGTTGGTGTGAGCTGTTCAGGAGTGTCCATACCAGGACAAAGCAGTGTTGGTGTGAGCTGTTCAGGAGTGTCCATACCAGGACAAAGCAGTGTTGGTGTGAGCTGTTCAGGAGTGTCCATACCAGGACAAAGCAGTGTTGGTGTGAGCTGTTCAGAAGAGTCCACAGCAGGACAAAGCAGTGTTGGTGTGAGCTGTTCAGGAGTGTCCATACCAGGACAAAGCAGTGTTGGTGTGAGCTGTTCAGGAGTGTCCATACCAGGACAAAGCAGTGTTGGTGTGAGCTGTTCAGAAGAGTCCACAGCAGGACAAAGCAGTGTTGGTGTGAACTGTTCAGGAGTGTCCATACCAGGACAAAGCAGTGTTGGTGTGAGCTGTTCAGGAGTGTCCATGCCAGGACAAAGCAGTGTTGGTGTGAGCTGTTCAGGAGTGTCCACACCAGGACAAAGCAGTGTTGGTGTGAGCTGTTCAGGAGCGTCCACATAAGGACAAAGCAGTGCTGGTGTGAGCTCCAGGGCCTCTGGTGAACAGCCCATTAAGAAGAAACTGAAATCAGGCACAAAGCAATATAAAGACGATTTTTTACGGTATGGAGTATTAATTGTGTCAATGCAAATCAGGATGCAAGGCCCATGTGCGCTATATGCAGGGAAGTGCTGGCAAATGAAAGTTTAAAACCCTCAAAACTTTAAAAGCATTTGAAGACTAAGCACGGCGAATTAGAGGACAAACCTCTTGATTTTTTCAAAGGATGCAACGAAACTTAAATCGTCGGCTGAAGTCCTCAGCAGAAATGTTACATTGAACGACAAAGTACAATTAGCCTCTTACATGATAGCTTACGCGTAGCTAAAGAGAAAATGCCCCACACTATAGCCCACTCAATACCAGACTTTTTGACACTTTGTGTTCCAATATGGGGGCTGAGCACACACATTTATTGTTCCAAACAGAAGTACGTTGGCTGTCAAAGCGTCGGGTGCTACTCAGAGTTTACGAACTGAGGTACGAAATCCACGCTTTCCTCCTCGAGAAATTGTCCCCTCTGGCTGATTCATTTGCTGATGAAACTTGGATGCTAGCAATGTCTTACCTTGCAGACATATTTTCAATTCTAAATAAACCGAACCTCAAATTGCAAGGGAAGGATGATGATTGCTTTCGGCACTCTGAAGAAATCGAAGCTTTCCAAAAGATATTGAAAGTTTGGCAATTGCGAGTGCGAAGCCAAAACGACTACATGTTTCCCACATTGCTACGACACATTGAAGAAAACATCATTAGTAAGGAAACTGTAAATGGATTGGCAAGCCTTATTGAAATGCATCTGGCTGCCTGATCGACAATTTTGGTCAGTACTTTCCAAAGGAGAAGTTTAAGATTCTGAGAGGAGGTGGGTGAAAATCCCTTAGAGTTTAAGACCGCAGAATCAGTTCTGAACTTGCAGCTGGCTCCAAAAGAAGAAATTGTGCTTATGCGGCTCAGCTGTGACAGCATATTAAAAACACAGCATAAGTCAATGAGGATGTCAGCATTCTGGAGTAGCATCTCTGAGGAGTATCGGGAGCGGAGTAAAACAAGCACTTTGTTGCTCTTGCCCTTCACAACGACCTGCATGTGCGAGGTTGGATTTTCCGTCCTCACAAAGACGAAGACGCCACAAATGAACCGGCCGAATCTTATTTCTTATTGCCCCGAGATGGTTTCTGCAATGGAATGGTTTGCGCAGCCACTTCGGAACCTAGTTAAGAGCCAACTCCTAGCGTGGATTTGACGTGCCAAATAGGCCAGAGCCAGTAAAGGAGGCAGAGCTTCTTTCCTAAAATGGACATGTAATGGTTTTCCTGTAGATTCATTCATTGGCAAATCAATTGTGCTTTTATGGCAATCTGACAGCATCATGGTCACTTTTATGGATACCAATTCTTTTACGCCAGTTTTAAAAATATATATATATTGTCACGACACCTTGGGCTACTGCATGGTCAATTCCAGCCCCACTCGACCCAGAGTCACATCACAGGTGAATTAACCAATAATTATTTTTTAAAATGCCGTCTTTTGTCCTTGGCTGCCCAATAATTACAGTCACCAGGTTTGTAAATTTAAACACAATTGTTTTTTATTAATAACAAGAACTGTAATGAAATCTGCAGCAAATACTTTTGTTATCTAATTCTTAATTCCCCACTTTAACTTGCGCCCCCCCCCCCCCCACTTCCTCCATACACACGCACAAGACAGACAAACATAGAAGGGAAGGGGTAAAAATAAATAAGTTAAAGGGAAAAAAGAGTATTTGTTTCAGATGGTTGCTCCCAGCACTTTATTCCTCCTCAAACTCTACGCTCAGTCCAAATCTTTACTGCAGATTCATTAAGGCCTCTGCGGTTTCAGAAATACAACACTCATGGCCTTTCTGGGTGGATAAGGGAGGGGGGGAAAGAGAGAGAGAGAGACACACACAGACAGACAGACACACACACACCTTGGTCCTGTGCTTCCAAGAGTCAGATTTGAGCTCCTTGGGACTCTTAAAATAATTCCACTGGGACAGGATCCAATCACCACTGAGCAGAGTACGGCCTTTAGGGCCAATTCATTGGCCCCCAGCCAATCAATCAAACCAAGTTCCACCCCATCTCTCTCTCTCTGCTGCCGAAAAGTCTGAAGCTCCTGTCCAAACTAGTAGAGAGTTCTCTCCTGTAACTTCTGAATTCCTCATTCTCTCTGCAGCTTGACTTAGATACATGTCCATTAATGACCCATGGATCAAAAATGATATTGGCTAAATAAAAGAAAGGGGAAATAGGGAAATAAACAGGATGGACCCTTTCAATATAAAACCTTAATTCAAATTCTCAAACCATCACAGTGGGATTTGGACTCACATTTTCTGGACTATGAATCAAGGTCTCCGGAGTACTCATCCAGTAATGTAATCATTACACTACTGTAGCTTTATTGCATAAAGTGCTTTGAAGATGTTTTAATTTGATAGTGAGCTATACAAATAGAAGTTTTGTTGTTATTGTACAAGAAACAGAGCAGATGAATAAACAAAACTACCGAATTTAGAAGGAAAAAAATAACATGGTATCTAGTGATTAAAAAGAGTTTAAAGTAACATTTCAGAAATGCTTCCAGAACAGATGGATCATTCACATTCCTTACCCTGCCATCTTGGATCTTCCGACAGTGTTTTCTCTATCATAGCTTGACTAGCCAGCACGCCTGGCTGTAGATCAGGAAGGCCCTCTCCTGCCCCGAGCTGACCATTCTGTAATGCTTCCTGTGCTTGGAGTTCTCTGGAAAAAGAAATAGGTCTTTAAACTGTGGGCCATGGGATTGAAAGAAGTTGCTCCAACTCAGACACTGGACTAATGTCATTTGAGACATACCTAGTCCATATGGATTTTTTTTCTTCATTTCAGTGGGGAAAAGAATGGCAGACACGATGTATGATCAATATAAATGGAATCCTGGCATCTCATGATGAACAATGGAATTCTTTCTTCCTCCAAAATATATAAAAAACCAGTAACCTTTGTTTGACATTGAAGTGAAAGACTGCTCCAGCAAATAGAATTCCAACTAGAAGCAAAGAATGATTCTGCAACTTCTAAAGTATGTCTCTTAAAAATTAAACAAAATTACAGGTTGGCTTTCAAACTTTTCTAGTCTAAACTCTACTGTGCCATTTTTTTTATTTTTTTTTTAAATATTCACACACCATTTCATGAGCAAGAAAACAATTTTGCTGCTGGACTCCCCAACAGTAGTTACAGGCAAGTGACTGGATGTAAAAGCTCACTGATCATTCTGCATTTTGTGTAATATATCTCTTTAATTCAGTCTCTAACAAAATAAAACAGACACCAATAGCACCTGGGGAAACAGTTAACAAAAATGTATTCGCCAGACAACTGCGAAGACGAACCCACATTCTGCCACATCATTGTTTTACCCAAAAATCAACGGTTGTTTTTCAATGGGACAAGATCACTCACCCTTTGTTGTAGCAGTACATGTGTTTAACTTTTAGTCAAGGACTCAGTCCAAAGTAGCATATTGAACACCGGCCTCAAGAAACAGCAGCAAACTGATCCTGCAACCATCTACACGTGGAGGTATTAATTTTAAGTTTGCCAAGCTGGACTCTTGGGAGACCAAGCGCAAAGAAAAAACTAGAGCACAATCAACTCTTTCACACTCCAACACAGTTTCAGTAAGCAATTAGGCAGCGACCAATGCTTATTGGTATTCCTCTCCCCCTCACTCTCTTGCAGGTAGCAAAAGGAAAAACAGAACTGCTGCACATCAACCTTGGCAAGATCCAACAGTGAGCCGACAAGGAGCTACATGCAGTGGTGAATCACAGGAGAAATGTGAGGTGGACAAGTGGCCTCAAGTCATGCACGCATCAGTTTTTCACCAGAAGAGTTATATAGCTCCTTTAAAAATAAAACTAAGTTCCTATTGGCTGGGATTTTCATCGATTCAGGGTGACTCAGGAGCCCTTCAAAAATGGCAGTCAGAAACAGATTCCTGGGTTCCTAACCCCATTTCTGGGGTTTGTGATTTTTGGGAGTGTCTTTTAACCATGCAGGCTGGTTCAGATCGCGGGGCTGCACCTTGCCCTACTGACTTGGTCAGCTCCACTGAAATGATAGGTATGGCATAGTCCTCCACAGCCTTCATGGAGTCAAGCCAGGTTTTTAATCAGTCATGGTTCTTGGCATCTCAGTCGGGGTTATGACTAGTACCTGCCTGAGGAGGCTTACCTAAAAAAATAAATTCAAAAGGTCCTCCTCATGCTCTCCATGCCAAGGTATGCACCCCCACCCACTGTGGCATTTCCTTGCCCTTTCACTCACTTATATAGAAATAATGAACTCTATCGTGTCATGGCTAGTTTTCCATTTTACTACATTCTGATACAAGTGTCAATCATCCCAACCTTTTTATAGGTTTCAACAGCTGAAACTGAAAGCACCCTGAAACCTCTAACTTGTGCAGTACTCTAATAGATGTCTGAAGTTTCAACAGCTGAAACTCAAGCACTTAAAACCTCTTTATTCCTTACACTCATTTTCAAACCCAGGGTCGCGACCTGCAGGTGGCTTGTGGAACCATGCATTGCGGCGTTTCTAATCTCAGGAATAAGTGCTCAACGGCGCGACCAGCTTTTAAAAGGGCCGGCTGTTACGCACATGCGTGTGCGATCATAAATGAGTATGCCTGGAGTCCAGCGGAGCAGAACGCCGCCTCCTGACATCAGCATGCTGATCCAGCAGATGATTTATTTTTAATAAATCGCCGGAGACTTCCTGCCTGGAGTGGTGACAGAGAGCAGATCACACGCATTGTACACGGACGTCACGTGCTCTGGGCACACAACAACGATTCCTCCATTTTGCAGCTGCCACAAATGCTGGTGTGAACTCCAGGGCCTCTGGTGTACAACCCATGAAGCAGCTGAAAACAGGAACAAAGCAGCATACAGATGATTACTTGAAGTGTGGGTTATGTGTTACAACCCCATACAGGACAGTTGTGTAGCATCCGATTCCCCTCCTACAGATAGGAGTTTGTTGACAGCTCAAGAATACAAAAGAGTCAGCATCATGCTAAAAAACAATCACAAAATCAATAATATGCGAAAAGCATAAACAAAAAGGTGACCAACCGAGCAGCAAAGACCATCAGAAAGGAACATAGCGGTGCCCTGCCCTAACGGAAGCCCCACATCAGTGGAAAGGCACCCAATGAGCAGCGCAGACCACCAGAAAAGGTCACACTGATAGAGAGCATGGCAGCAGAGAGAGGACAAGAACTCCCTGGGCAATAAAAAAGACAAAATACAGAAAAACCACAATAAAATCAACAAACAATTAAGTACAAGGCAAAGCCGCCAGCACTCAAGCCAACACCCCCCCCCCCAAGCAACAGCCCCTCGTTGGTGGAGCAATCAGCTCAGTATATAGGGTTTATTGGTTCTGTACAGTATAGTGGGTGAACGGCCAAGAAGTCCATGGCTTGGCATGAGGGCGAGAGAGAGAATGAATGAGATGGCATGGGTGGGGAGTGTGTGGAGATTAGGGTCGTGAGGATTTGTTATTATTTTAACAGGATGAACTCCAACAACACCGAGTTGGACCTTTTAAGCAGCTCCCCTGTGGCTGCCTCTGGACACTGTGTGGGTTGGCAGGCCCTACTCCAGCCTGCACCCACCACCACAATAAGAATTCGATCCTTGCATTTTACCAATTCCACTACCTGCCTCAAGGATGAAAATCTAGGCCAGTCCTGATTGGAGTCGTTAAGTGCCAGGATTCTAGCCAATTAGATGCCATACAGTCTTCAGTCGTTCTCCAATAGAAAAAGAAATGCTTACTCCTGCAACATATATTACCTGACAAATATGTTGAACAAATACCTTGGATATCTACTTGCCTTAACAACTGCAATAATGATTTTCCTCTGCCAGAATGCACAGATCATTGCGAAAATTCAAAACTTGATCGAAATTGATTCAAAACTGGCCTGCTTTATGTTGCACATAGTTGTATTCCACTGGATTTCTCCCATAATCCTGACATGAAAATACAGAAGACCTGAAAGTTCTAAACCTCCAGCAATACATCCAACCAAAATTGGCATTGCCCATACAGATGCATGGGAACTCGGATAATTCTTCTTCTCCCTAGCTGAGAAATAGAGAGATGAATTGTAATGCCTAAGCTTTAGGCCTGGGTGAGGTTAATTAACAGCATGGATCAGGATTAAAGATTGTATCTTCCTTGGCTGCATGGTTCAGGAGTGCAGCAGCTGCATATACCCATAGCATTTGAGAAGAGGGGAAACATTGGAACTGGAAAAAAGGACCATCCTGCTGTATGTCTCTGCAGCTCATCAGCTTCCACAAATGAGCGGCCGGGTGTATCATTTCAGTTTTTCTCTATTAAAAGATGAGACCTTATTGCTGAGTACTCTGGGCATTCCTTCTCTGCAAATGGTGCAATTACCGAGTTTATATTTGGAAAATAAACCAATATTTTAATGCAAAATGGACGGAGGAACTTTTAAAGTACATTTATTTGATATATTTCATGTGGATATTCAAAAATAAGGTTGCAGGTGACTTCCACACTATTTCTTGAAGTTTTGGACAACCCAGTGGTTAGCACTGCACCCTCACAGCGCCAGGGACCCAGGTTCAATTCCAACCTTGGGTGACTGTGTGGACCCAATCTCCCCGTATCTGCATAGGATTTCTCCGGGTGGCTCCGGTTTCCTCCCATACTCCAACAGCATGCAGGTTAGATGGATAGGCCATGCTAAATTTCCCCTTAGTGTCCAAAGATGTAGATTAGGTGAGATTACCGGGATAGAGGGAGTGGGGGTCGGTGGGGTGCTCTTTCATGGGTCGGTGCAGACTCGATGGGCCAAATGGCCTCCTTCTGCACTGTAAGAATTCCAGGGTTCTAACACCATCAATAAAACATTATAACTTGCTCAGAGTAGTAATTATGTAACCACACCACAATTAGATAACATTCAGGCTGCAACAGGATTTATAAATTGCGAGTCAATTACCTACTGCCTGGAGAATCAAATGTAATGTTTGTGTTGTGCTTTGGCAAGCATTTGTTTACAGCATGTACAAAAGTGAAAGCTATCCAAGATAACTGTCTGAATAAGATTTAGACATGCTCTCTGCTTCCCATATTTATGTGGTTACAGAACAGTCATTCATAGCATTTAACTCCCTTTTAAACAATATTATAAGGCCAGAGTACATGTTGTCAAATGCACAAAGTCAGAGAAAGAGGATGATTTTGAACCTGCAATGCTGCAGGACAAAATCTAATTCTTCAAGTAGAATGAAAGCCTAGAGGGATTGGACTCCCACCTCAATTTCTTAAGAAAACATTTCTTTTTAAAAAAAATATTGTTTGACTTATCTAAAAACCGGAAATTCCTGGTTACTGCAAAGACAGGCACAGGTTAGTGCTGTTTACCTCCAGAACATTCATTATAATGACAGCTGTGATTTCACATCAGCCCCGGAGGCTGTCCACAAAATAGGCTTCTGCCTTTGATGAAAAATCAACAGGAATTACACTTCAAAAATTAACTCATTAGCCATGAGGTGAAATGTTCTGAAGCTGTGAAAGGCACTTTATAAATGCAAGTACATTCTTTTCAGATGAAGAATTTGCCCCTGTGCCCTGGAGCTGCTTCATTAAAAATAACAGAAAACATGACAGTCAATTAGTCAGACTGCCAATCTGGATGTTCAAAACTCCGGGAAACACTGGTGCTTTAGATGCCGCATAGCAGAGGTGAGAGATCACTGTACAAAGCGAAAAGATTATCGGAGGCTGAGAAATATAAAAATCCAATTGAATCCAAGTTACAACTGTCACAGCAGAACAAAGCATCAAGCATTTATATTCAGGGAGGAATTTTACAGGCCTTAAGATTTCCTGAGGTTGAGACAAAAAGAGGATCTTGACCTTATTGGTGATGCCTGGCTGTTCACTTGTATGATCTTACCAGAGGTGGCTAATTAAAAGACTGCTTTCAGCAGCGTTATCCAATTAAGGGCAGTGGGCGGAAGAAGCACTCAGCTGGCCTAATGGGAGATTCATGGCGATGTCTTGCTGGCAGTCCTCCACGCAGAGCTAGGTACTGCTGCGGAAGGCAGGAGACGGTATGGGCGCTCAGGAGATGTGTAAAATTATGAAAATTATCAGCGTCCACAGCTTCTGAGCAATTGTTAAGGAGGGAGTGGGCGAGACTCCCTTCACAGGATAGGTCTGCAGCAGATGGCCCTTGTGGCCCTGTAGCAGAGAGGAATAAATAAAGGGGGCCAGCAGCCTGGAGACCACATCCCCCAGTGAGATGATCCTATTGGAAACCCCAAATCTGGCACCCAGCTAATTGCTGTAATTGGCTACCTATTGCTGACGGGCAGGTTGCCACTTCCACTGCTCACCCTCTTCCAGCAGGATCGTCCAGAGAGGGGAACACGTCAGCCCATAGATCCAATGTGGCCTTCGGGTTTCCCCTCCTGGTCTCACCTTCAGCCGAGCCTCTGGAGTCTCATGATATTCCGCCCAAAGTAGCTGCACTTTGAACATGGAATTATCAGCACTTGTCGCAATTACAGTGGTTATGTGATTATGTTGCATTTCTGTTTTTAATACATCAGCAATACAATTTGGAAATAAAAACACAATAAATTTATAGCCCTGTCTCAGGCAGATTTAAAACAGCTTGAGCCATGCAAAGTGCAAGGTAAACCTTGTAGGGGAAAAAATAGGAATATTATTCTCAACGTTGTCAGCCACTGATACAGTACAAGTTTTGCACAAATGTTGAAACTGCCGACTGAGTTTCTCCTGATAGAAGGAAAGCATAATTATGGATTCTCCATTTCTTATCTTCAAATGGTAATCAAACAGGATTCTAAATCAACTCATTTGCTTAACTTCTTATTGCGATTTAAGGCCAAGTGGGGCTGGAATTGACCGCACACCAGTACAGGCTGTCGTGGCACAATCAACAGAGTAATCTAAATAAATGGGGAGCCAGTTCATTCCTCCTCTTCTGGTCATAATATTAGATAAATACAAGTTCTCCCTAGTTGCTTCATTCTACCCAACTTCGCAATCGTTCTGTGCTTGTAATTCTTTCTCCAGTTTTTCCAGATAGTATTCTCTATATCTCTCTTTCTCCCTTGCCTGAAATTCTAATGCTAACCTCTAATCTTCGAGGCGCATTTTGGCTAAGGTAACCTGGTCTGTCTCAGGTCCATATCTTGCTCCTGTTCCAAGTCCAGCTGAGGGTAAAATGCTCAACCAGCACTTTTAATATCTCTGGCTTCCATGCTTTGTGATGTCCATGAAATTCTATGCTTAGCTATAGCTTTTAGCTGCTCTATAGTTAGGGATGCTAATTTAGTCCCAAGTTAAGTACTTCTGTTGCACAAGTGCTTTTACATCAAAGTTAGCCATCTTACTTTCTACTGTCAGTCTTCATGAAGTTTATTATTGGAATCGATGTTTTTGTTTCAAACATTTTTCCGATGTCACTTTTTCCTTCTAATTCCAATCCTTTATGTCCAATTTGGCTAATTTGCTCCAAAGGATATAAATCCCAGATGCAACCCCAATTCTGTCACGGTCAGAATGCACTTCCATTCTTGTTGCCTGTAATCAGTCTGTTTTGTATGGAATGGGGCATGACTTTTTTACCCTTGGACCTGCATAGCAATTAAATCATTCAGCAGCAAGTTTTTGCTTGCTTTAAATAGACAACCATTTATACTTGAGCACTTCCCCCAAATGCACGCAACTCCTTAAACACTGTCTCTCGAATGTACACAAATGCAAAAAAGATTGGATACAGATAAAAATAGTGCGCATTAACAGAGAACAGTGAATTTACGATTTACAGTTACAATTTCCGGTCTAGCGTGTGGCCGGCCTGTGGTTTCATGAATGGATTCAATGATTTAAAGTTGCAGTGAGGGTGGTTGTAAAACAGTTCACAGCAGGTTTCAGTCGAATATTGAGGCAGTTCTTTCTCAGCTGAACTTGTACATCGGTTGCTTGATGACTTGCAGTTGGGTTTGAGTGTGGTTCTCAGATTGGCTGGCAACGGATGGATCGGAGAGATGGTACAGTCATTTCTGCAGCTGTTGTCTTGCCGGTTATCTGCTTTCTACCCCAGTATCTTCTAGCCCTGGGATAATTCAGGATCTCCAGAATACAGAAGCCAGTTTGGGTCACATGGCCAATGTCCCCCAGAATAATTTGAAGCAAAATGTCATTATTATAGAGGAGATAGATGGAGGCCTTTCACATTTAATTTGTGGAAAACTGGACTTGACAGCTGTCTTTTGTTAAATTGCAAACTTATAGATCAAGAATGCAGGTGTCCGCTGACTCCGTTTTAAATAAGCTTCAAACAATGATCCCCAGAGAACATTCACCTTGGTATGTCCATTCCAGAAGAGTCCCCCATCCATGGTTATTCAATTTGGAACTTTCTGGAAACTTGATAGTCTCTATTGAATAAGAGGTCATCTGACCCCTTGGCAACCATCCTAACAGCCCAGTGTCCATTTTGATTAAATAAAATAGTTCAAGGAACTTCCATACAAGCTCAGTCCATGTGGAAAATTATGTAAATCACGTGCCTTTACTAAGCAATTCAAAAAAGTTAACATAACTCAAAATGCAAACATTTGATGCAGTTGGAAGGCTCTTGGAATTAAGGCTGTGGCAGACTGTGGGGAGTTCTATTTTGAATGCAGCTGGTGCTATTTATAACCTGAGAGCTCAACACATTTTTGGAGGGGAAAGGAGGTGGGATTGCCAACATTCGTCCCATTGATGAATAGAAATTGTGCAAGAAATACCTGGATGCTAACTGGAGCAGGGGCAAGGGGACTGCAGGGCTCTTCCATATGGATTAATTAAGATAAATCAAATGGCATAACCCATCTTGTGAATAACTATTTTAAAAGCCTATAAGTCAGTTGTATGAATTTTCTCATTCTGTTGAAACCCTTTAGGACCACAGAGTCACGGAAATTCAGAAAAAGCCAAGTCAATTCTGGATGCCTTGATTGCCCAATCAAACAAGTTCTACTGCAGTGGGCTAACATGCACACAGGTAAAGTTAACAACCAAATCTGCAGCCTGATCACTATAATGGAAAGTGGGCCACGTGCTGGAAAATGGACTTTGTGTAGGTTTAATGTACTTTTGTTGGAGCAGACTCCATGGACCTAAGGGCCTCTTCTGTACTGTATGACTCTATGCACGTAGTCAATAACAGCAACAATATGAATTTATGTACACAATGCTGCATATAAAAACACCCATTTTTAAGACGCACCTTTTTCACAATATAAGTTTGCAAACATCCATATTGATACAACACACACGGCATTGAAAACATTTTACTTAAAGTCTCAATCCATAAACTCAGCACACATGAATTTTGGTTCATTCAGATGGTGAATTCTGTTTTGCAGGAGAGAAGGGGTGAACTGGCTCCCCTTGTAGCAGTCTGTGTAGAGGTATTACGGTGCCTAGTAATGCTGGAACACCATAGGTAGATAATGTATGCTTTCCATTGGTCGAGCCTGTATGGTAGCTCCGCCCTGCAAAGTGGGGTATAAGAGCCCGTGCCGCCCCAGCAGCTTCCTTTCTGTACCTGAGCTGCTGGGGGAAACACCTAGATTATTAAAGCCTGCAGTTGGACTACAACCTCGCCTTAGTAGTCAATGATCGTGCATCACCCCTTTATTCAATCTCCTTAGTTGGTCACAACAAAGGTTTAAGTTTATTTTTTACAAGGATATGAAAATGAAAAAATGAAAATCGCTTATTGTCACGAGTAGGCTTCCATGAAGTTACTGTGAAAAGCCCCTAGTGGCCACATTCCGGCGCCTGTCCGGGGAGGCTGGTACAGGAATCGAACCGTGCTGCTGGCCGGCTTGGTCTGCTTTAAAAGCCAGCGATTTAGCCCAGTGAGCTAAACCAGCCCCTATGCAAGAACGTCTGGGTACTAGAGGGTCTGGTTTAGCTCACTGAGCTAAATCGCTGGCTTTTCAAGCAGACCAACAGCACGGTTCGAT